>NW_024609508.1:0-197520 GCF_018296145.1 Oncorhynchus tshawytscha
ACATTCTCATTCAGGATGAGGTAGTAGCATTAATCTGCTGGTAATCTATGTTTTCATTCAGGATGATGTAGTAGCATTAATCTGCTGGTAATCCACGTTTTCATTCAGGTTGACGTTGTCGAATTAATCTGCTAGTATTCTACATTCTCATTCAGGATGAGGTAGTAGCATTAATCTGCTGGTAATCTACTTTTTCATTCAGGATGAGGTAGTAGCATTAATCTGCTGGTAATCCACATTTTCATTCAGGTTGACGTTGTCGAATTAATCTGCTAGTATTCTACATTCTCATTCAGGATGAGGTAGTAGCATTAATCTGCTGGTATTATACATTCTCATTCAGGATTAGGTAGTAGCATTAATCTGCTAGTATTATACATTCTCATTCAGGATGAGGTAGTAGCATTAATCTGCTGGTAATCTACTTTTTCATTCAGGATGAGGTAGTAGCATTAATCTGCTGGTAATCTACGTTTTCATTCAGGATGAGGTAGTAGCATTAATCTGCTGGTAATCTACGTTTTCATTCAGGATGAGGTAGTAGCATTAATCTGCTGGTAATCTACTTTTTCATTCAGGATGAGGTAGTAGCATTAATCTGCCAGTATTCTACATTCTCATTCAGGATGAGGTAATAGCAATAATCTACTGGTAATCTACGTTTTCATTCAGGATGAGGTAGTAACATTAATCTGCCAGTATTCTACATTCTCATTCAGGATGAGGTAGTAGCATTAATCTGCTGGTAATCTACGTTTTCATTCAGGATGAGGTAGTAGCATTAATCTGCTGGTAATCTACGTTTTCATTCAGGATGAGGTAGTAGCATTAATCTGCCAGTATTCTACATTCTCATTCAGGATGAGGTAGTAGCATTAATCTGCTGGTAAATCACGTTTTCATTCAGGATGAGGTAGTAGCATTAATCTGCTGGTATTATACATTCTCATTCAGGATGAGGTAGTAGCATTAATCTGCTAGTATTATACATTCTCATTCAGGATGAGGTAGTAGCATTAATCTGCTGGTAATCTATGTTTTCATTCAGGATGAGGTAGTAGCATTAATCTGCTGGTATTATACATTCTCATTCAGGATGAGGTCGTAGCATTAATCTGCTAGTATTATACATTCTCATTCAGAATGAGGTAGTAGCATTAATCTGCTGGTAATCTACGTTTTCATTCAGGATGAGGTAGTAGCATTAATCTGCCAGTATTCTACATTCTCATTCAGGGTGAGGTAGTAGCATTAATCTGCTGGTAAATCACGTTTTCATTCAGGTTGACATTGTAGAATTAATCTGCTAGTATTATACATTCTCATTCAGGATGAGGTAGTAGCATTTATCTGCTGGTAATCTATGTTTTCATTCAGGATAAGGTAGTAGCATTAATCTGCTGGTATTATACATTCTCATTCAGGATGAGGTAGTAGCATTAATCTGCTAGTATTATACAGTCATTCAGGATGAGGTAGTAGCATTAATCTGCTTGTAAATCACGTTTTCATTCAGGATGAGGTAGTAGCATTAATCTGCTGGTATTATACATTCTCATTCAGGATGAGGTAGTAGCGTTAATCTGCTGGTAATCTATGTTTTCATTCAGGATGAGGTAGTAGCATTAATCTGCTGGTAATCTAAGTTTTCATTCAGGATGAGGCAGTAGCATTAATCTGCCAGTATTCTACATTCTCATTCAGAATGAGGTAGTAGCATTAATCTGCTGGTAAATCATGTTTTCATTCAGGATGAGGTAGTAGCATTAATCTCTGGTATTATACATTCTCATTCAGGATGAGGTAGTAGCATTAATCTGCTGGTATTATACATTCTCATTCAGGATGAGGTAGTAGCATTAATCTGCTAGTATTATACATTCTCATTCAGGATGAGGTAGTAGCATTAATCTGCTGGTAATCTATGTTTTCATTCAGGATGAGGTAGTAGCATTAATCTGCTGGTATTATACATTCTCATTCAGGATGAGGTAGTAGCATTAATCTGCTAGTATTATACATTCTCATTCAGGATGAGGTAGTAGCATTAATCTGCTGGTAATCTATGTTTTCATTCAGGATGAGTAGTAGCATTAATCTGCTGGTAAATCACGTTTTCATTCAGGTTGACGTTGTAGAATTAATCTGCTAGTATTATACATTCTCATTCAGGATGAGGTAGTAGCATTTATCTGCTGGTAATCTCCATTTTCATTCAGGATAAGGTAGTAGCATTAATCTGCTGGTAATCTCCATTTTCATTCAGGATGAGGTAGTAGCATTAATCTGCTGGTAATCTACATTTTCATTCAGGATGAGGTAGTAGCATTAATCTGCTAGTATTCTACATTCTCATTCAGGATGAGGTAGTAGCATTAATCTGCTGGTAATCTACCTTTTCATTCAGGATGAGGTAGTAGCATTAATCTGCTGGTATTATACCTTCTCATTCAGGATGAGGTAGTAGCATTAATCTGCTAGTATTATACATTCTTATTCAGGATGAGGTAGTAGCATTAATCTGCTGGTAATCTACGTTTTCATTCAGGATGAGGTAGTAGCATTAATCTGCTGGTAATCTACGTTTTCATTCAGGATGAGGTAGTAGCATTAATCTGCCAGTATTCTACATTCTCATTCAGGGTGAGGTAGTAGCATTAATCTGCTGGTAAATCACGTTTTCATTCAGGTTGACGTTGTAGAATTAATCTGCTAGTATTATACATTCTCATTCAGGATGAGGTAGTATCTGCTGGTAATCTATGTTTTCATTCAGGATAAGGTAGTAGCATTAATCTGCTGGTAATCTACATTTTCATTCAGGATGAGGTAGTAGCATTAATCTGCTGGTAATCTACGTTTTCATTCAGGATGAGGTAGTAGCATTAATCTGCTGGTATTATACATTCTCATTCAGGATGAGGTAGTAGCATTAATCTGCTGGTAAATCACGTTTTCATTCAGGATGAGGTAGTAGCATTAATCTGCTGGTAATCTAAGTTTTCATTCAGGATGAGGTAGTAGCATTAATCTGCTGGTAATCTATGTTTTCATTCAGGATGAGGTAGTAGCATTAATCTGCTGGTAATCTACGTTTTCATTCAGGATGAGGTAGTAGCATTAATCTGCCAGTATTCTACATTCTCATTCAGGATGAGGTAGTAGCATTAATCTGCTTGTAAATCACGTTTTCATTCAGGATGAGGTAGTAGCATTAATCTGCTGGTATTATACATTCTCATTCAGGATGAGGTAGTAGCATTAATCTGCTGGTAATCTCCATTTTCATTCAGGATGAGGTAGTAGCATTAATCTGCTGGTATTATACATTCTCATTCAGGATGAGGTAGTAGCATTAGTAGTATTATACATTTCATTCTGCTAGTAATCTGCTGGTAATCTATGTTTTCATTCAGGATGTAGTAGCATTAATCTGCTGGTAAATCACGTTTTCATTCAATGACGTTGTAGAATTAATCTGCTAGTATTATACATTCTCATTCAGGATGAGGTAGTAGCATTAATCTGCTGGTAATCTACATTTTCATTCAGGATGAGGTAGTAGCATTAATCTGCTGGTAATCTACATTTTCATTCAGGATGAGGTAGTAGCATTAATCTGCTGGTATTCTACATTCTCATTCAGGATGAGGTAGTAGCATTAATCTGCTGGTATTATACATTTCATTCTCATTCAGGATGAGGTAGTAGCATTAATCTGCTGGTGATCATTAATCTGCATTCTCATTCAGGATGAGGTAGTAGCATTAATCTGCTGGTAATCTACATTTTCATTCAGGATGAGGTAGTAGCATTAATCTGCTGGATACATTCTCATTCAGGATGAGGTAGTAGCATTAATCTGCTAGTATTCTACATTCTCATTCAGGATGAGGTAGTAGCATTAATCTGCTGGTAATCACGTTTTCATTCAGGATGGTAGTAGCATTAATCTGCCAGTATTCTACATTCTCATTCAGGATGAGGTAGTAGCATTAATCTGCTGGTAATCTACATTTTCATTCAGGATGAGGTAGTAGCATTAATCTGCTGGTATTCTACATTCTCATTCAGGATGAGGTAGTAGCATTAATCTGCTGGTTTTCATTCAGGATGAGGTAGTAGCATTAATCTCTCTACATTTTCATTCAGGATGAGGTAGTAGCATTAATCTGCCAGTATTCTACATTCTCATTCAGAATGAGGTAGTAGCATTAATCTGCTGGTAAATCACGTTTTCATTCAGGATGAGGTAGTAGCATTAATCTGCTGGTATTATACATTCTCATTCAGGATGAGGTAGTAGCATTAATCTGCTGGTATTATACATTCTCATTCAGGATGAGGTAGTAGCATTCATCTGCTAGTATTATACATTCTCATTCAGGATGAGGTAGTAGCATTAATCTGCCAGTATTCTACATTCTCATTCAGAATGAGGTAGTAGCATTAATCTGCTGGTAAATCACGTTTTCATTCAGGATGAGGTAGTAGCATTAATCTGCTGGTATTATACATTCTCATTCAGGATGAGGTAGTAGCATTAATCTGCTGGTAATCTACATTTTCATTCAGGATGAGGTAGTAGCATTAATCTGCTGGTATTATACATTCTCATTCAGGATGAGGTAGTAGCATTAATCTGCTAGTATTATACATTCTCATTCAGGATGAGGTAGTAGCATTAATCTGCTGGTAATCTATGTTTTCATTCAGGATGAGGTAGTAGCATTAATCTGCTGGTAATCTACATTCTCATTCAGGATGAGGTAGTAGCATTAATCTGTAGTAATTAATTCTCATTCAGGATGAGGTAGTATTAATCTGCATTACTCATTCAGGATGAGGTAGTAGCATTAATCTGCTGGTAATCTATTTTCATTCAGGTAGTAGCATTAATCTGCTGGTAATCTCCATTTTCATTCAGGATGAGGTAGTAGCATTAATCTGCTGGTAATCTACGTTTTCATTCAGGATGAGGTAGTAGCATTAATCTGCTGGTATTATACATTCTCATTCAGGATGAGGTAGTAGCATTAATCTGCTAGTATTATACATTCTCATTCAGGATGAGGTAGTAGCATTAATCTGCTGGTAATCTACGTTTTCATTCAGGATGAGGTAGAAGCATTAATCTGCTGGTAATCTACGTTTTCATTCAGGATGAGGTAGT
Organism: Oncorhynchus tshawytscha; assembly: GCF_018296145.1. NCBI lineage: Eukaryota > Metazoa > Chordata > Actinopteri > Salmoniformes > Salmonidae > Oncorhynchus > Oncorhynchus tshawytscha. Next base: position 5,174 of record NW_024609508.1, read on the forward strand.
AGCATTAATCTGCTGGTAATCTACCTTTTCATTCAGGATGAGGTAGTAGCATTAATCTGCTGGTATTATACATTCTCATTCAGGATGAGGTAGTAGCATTAATCTGCTAGTATTATACATTCTCATTCAGGATGAGGTAGTAGCATTAATCTGCTGGTAATCTACGTTTTCATTCAGGATGAGGTAGCATTAATCTGCATTTCAAATTCTGAGCTAGTAGCATTAATCTGCCAGTATTCTATTCTCATTCAGGATGAGGTAGTAGCATTAATCTGCTGGTAAATCATTCAGGTTGAGGTTGTAGAATTAATATGCTATTATTCTTTTCATTCAGGATGAGGTAGTAGCATTAATCTGCTGGTAATCTACATTTTCATTCAGGATGAGGTAGTAGCATTAATCTGCTGGTAATCTACGTTTTCATTCAGGATGAGGTAGTAGCATTAATCTGCTGGTATTATACATTCTCATTCAGGATGAGGTAGTAGCATTAATCTGCCAGTATTCTACATTCTCATTCAGGATGAGGTAGTAGCATTAATCTGCTGGTAAATCACGTTTTCATTCAGGATGAGGTAGTAGCATTAATCTGCTGGTAATCTAAGTTTTCATTCAGGATGAGGTAGTAGCATTAATCTGCCAGTATTCTACATTCTCATTCAGAATGAGGTAGTAGCATTAATCTGCTGGTAATCTACGTTTTCATTCAGGTTGAGGTTGTAGAATGAATCTGCTGGTAATCTACATTTTCATTCAGGATGAGGTAGTAGCATTAATCTGCTGGTATTATACGTTCTCATTCAGGATGAGGTAGTAGCATTAATCTGCCAGTATTCTACATTCTCATTCAGGATGAGGTAGTAGCATTAATCTGCTGGTAATCTACTTTTTCATTCAGGATGAGGTAGTAGCATTAATCTGCTGGTAATCTATGTTTTCATTCAGGATGAGGTAGTAGCATTAATCTGCTGGTAATGTTTTCATTCAGGATGAGGTAGTAGCATTAATCTGCTGGTATTATACATTCTCATTCAGGATGAGGTAGTAGCATTAATCTGCTGGTATTATACATTCTCATTCAGGATGAGGTAGTAGCATTAATCTGCTAGTATTATACATTCTCATTCAGGATGAGGTAGTAGCATTAATCTGCTGGTAGGTAGTAGCATTAATCTGCCAGTATTTACGTTTTCATTCAGGATGAGGTAGTAGCATTAATCTGCCAGTATTCTACATTCTCATTCAGGATGAGGTAGTAGCATTAATCTGCTTCAGGTTGAGGTTGTAGTAAATCTACATTTTCATTCAGGATGAGGTAGTAGCATTAATCTGCTGGTAATCTATGTTTTCATTCAGGATGAGGTAGTAGCATTAATCTGCTGGTAATCTACATTTTCATTCAGGATGAGGTAGTAGCATTAATCTGCTCTACATTCTCATTCAGGATGAGGTAGTAGCATTAATCTGCTGGTAATCTATACATCATTCAGGATGAGGTAGTAGCATTAATCTGCTGGTATTATACATTCTCATTCAGGATGAGGTAGTAGCATTAATCTGCTGGTAATCTACGTTTTCATTCAGGATGAGGTAGTAGCATTAATCTGCTGGTAATCTACATTTTCATTCAGGATGAGGTAGTAGCATTAATCTGCTGGTATTATACATTCTCATTCAGGATGAGGTAGTAGCATTAATCTGCTAGTAGCATTAATCTGCATTTTCATTCAGGATGAGGTAGTAGCATTAATCTGCTGGTAATCTACGTTTTCATTCAGGATGAGGTAGTAGCATTAATCTGCTGGTATTATACATTCTCATTCAGGATGAGGTAGTAGCATTAATCTGCTAGTATTATACATTCTCAGGATGAGGTAGTAGCATTAATCTGCTGGTAATCTGTTTTCATTCAGGATGAGGTAGCATTAATCTGCTGGTAATCTATTCAGGATTTCATTCAGGATGAGGTAGTAGCATTAATCTGCTGGTATTCTACATTCTCATTCAGGATGAGGTAGTAGCATTAATCTGCTAGTATTATACATTCTCATTCAGGATGAGGTAGTAGCATTAATCTGCTGGTAATCTACGTTTTCATTCAGGATGAGGTAGTAGCATTAATCTGCCAGTATTCTATTTTCATTCAGGATGAGCTAGTAGCATTAATCTTCTCATTCAGGATGAGGTAGTAGCATTAATCTGCTGGTAATCTACGTTTTCATTCAGGATGAGGTTGTAGAATTAATCTGCTAGTATTATTCTACATTCTCATTCAGGATGAGGTAGTAGCATTAATCTGCTGGTAATCTACATTTTCATTCAGGATGAGGTAGTAGCATTAATCTGCTGGTAATCTACATTTTCATTCAGGATGAGGTAGTAGCATTAATCTGCTGGTAATCTACATTTTCATTCAGGATGAGGTAGTAGCATTAATCTGCTGGTATTATACATTCTCATTCAGGATGAGGTAGTAGCATTAATCTGTTTTCATTCAGGATGAGGTAGTAGCATTAATCTGCTGGTAATCTACGTTTTCATTCAGGATGAGGTAGTAGCATTAATCTGCTGGTAATCTACGTTTTCATTCAGGATGAGGTAGTAGCATTAATCTGCTGGTATTCTACATTCTCATTCAGGATGAGGTAGTAGCATTAATCTGCTAGTATTATACATTCTCATTCAGGATGAGGTAGTAGCATTAATCTGCTGGTAATTGTTTTCATTCAGGATGAGGTAGTAGCATTAATCTGCTGGTATTATACATTCTCATTCAGGATGAGGTAGTAGCATTAATCTGCTAGTATTATACATTCTCATTCAGGATGAGGTAGTAGCATTAATCTGCTGGTAATCTAGTTTTCATTCAGGATGAGGTAGTAGCATTAATCTGCTGGTAATCTATGTTTTCATTCAGGTAAGGTAGTCTACATTCATTTTCATTCAGGATGAGGTAGTAGCATTAATCTGCTGGTAATCTACGTTTTCATTCAGGATGAGGTAGTAGCATTAATCTGCTGGTATTATACATTCTCATTCAGGATGAGGTAGTAGCATTAATCTGCTAGTATTATACATTCTCATTCAGGATGAGGTAGTAGCATTAATCTGCTGGTAATCTACGTTTTCATTCAGGATGAGGTAGTAGCATTAATCTGCTAGTAAATAATCTATGTTTTCATTCAGGATGAGGTAGTAGCATTAATCTGCTGGTAATCTACGTTTCATTCAGGATGAGGTAGTAGCATTAATAATCTAGCATTAATCTGGTATTATACATTCTCATTCAGGATGAGGTAGTAGCATTAATCTGCTAGTATTATCTACATTCTCATTCAGGATGAGGTAGTAGCATTAATCTGCTGGTAATCTACGTTTTCATTCAGGATGAGGTAGTAGCATTAATCTGCTGGTAATCTACATTCGTTTTCATTCAGGATGAGGTAGTAGCATTAATCTGCTGGTAATTCTACATTCTCATTCAGGATGAGGTAGTAGCATTAATCTGCTAGTATTATACATTCTCATTCAGGATGAGGTAGTAGCATTTATCTGCTGGTAATCTCCATTTTCATTCAGGATAAGGTAGTAGCATTAATCTGCTGGTAATCTCCATTTTCATTCAGGATGAGGTAGTAGCATTAATCTGCTGGTAATCTACGTTTTCATTCAGGATGAGGTAGTAGCATTAATCTGCTGGTATTATACATTCTCATTCAGGATGAGGTAGTAGCATTAATCTGCTAGTATTATACATTCTCATTCAGGATGAGGTAGTAGCATTAATCTGCTGGTAATCTACGTTTTCATTCAGGATGAGGTAGTAGCATTAATCTGCTGGTAATCTACGTTTTCATTCAGGATGAGGTAGTAGCATTAATCTGCTGGTAATCTACTTTTCATTCAGGATGAGGTAGTAGCATTAATCTGCTGGTATTATACATTCTCATTCAGGATGAGGTAGTAGCATTAATCTGCTAGTATTATACATTCTCATTCAGGATGAGGTAGTAGCATTAATCTGCTGGTAATCTACGTTTTCATTCAGGATGAGGTAGTAGCATTAATCTGCCAGTATTCTACATTCAAATTCAGGATGAGCTAGTAGCATTAATCTGCCAGTATTCTACCTTCTCATTCAGGATGAGGTTGTAGCATTAATCTGCTGGTAATCTACGTTTTCATTCAGGTTGAGGTAGTAGCATTAATCTGCTGGTAATCTACGTTTTCATTCAGGATGAGGTAGTAGCATTAATCTGCTGGTATTCTACATTCTCATTCAGGATGAGGTAGTAGCATTAATCTGCTGGTAATCTACATTTTCATTCAGGATGAGGTAGTAGCATTAATCTGCTGGTGAGGTATCATTATCTGCCAGTATTCTACATTCTCATTCAGGATGAGGTAGTAGCATTAATCTGCTGGTAATCTACATTTTCATTCAGGATGAGGTAGTAGCATTAATCTGCTGGTAATCTACGTTTTCATTCAGGATGAGGTAGTAGCATTAATCTGCTGGTAATCTACGTTTTCATTCAGGATGAGGTAGTAGCATTAATCTGCTGGTATTATACATTCTCATTCAGGATGAGGTAGTAGCATTAATCTGCTAGTATTATACATTCTCATTCAGGATGAGGTAGTAGCATTAATCTGCTGGTAATCTGTTTTCATTCAGGATGAGGTAGTAGCATTAATCTGCTGGTATTATACATTCTCATTCAGGATGAGGTAGTAGCATTAATCTGCTAGTATTATACATTCTCATTCAGGATGAGGTAGTAGCATTAATCTGCTGGTAATCTACATTTTCATTCAGGATGAGGTAGTAGCATTAATCTGCTGGTAATCTATGTTTTCATTCAGGATGAGGTAGTAGCATTAATCTGCTGGTAATCTACATTTTCATTCAGGATGAGGTAGTAGCATTAATCTGCTGGTAATCTACGTTTTCATTCAGGATGAGGTAGTAGCATTAATCTGCTGGTATTATACATTCTCATTCAGGATGAGGTAGTAGCATTAATCTGCTAGTATTATACATTCTCATTCAGGATGAGGTAGTAGCATTAATCTGCTGGTAATCTACGTTTTCATTCAGGATGAGGTAGAAGCATTAATCTGCTGGTAATCTACGTTTTCATTCAGGATGAGGTAGTAGCATTAATCTGCTGGTAATCTATGTTTTCATTCAGGATGAGGTAGTAGCATTAATCTGCTGGTAATCTACGTTTTCATTCAGGATGAAGTAGTTGCATTAATCTGCCAGTATTCAACATTCTCATTCAGGATGAGGTAGTAGCATTAATCTGCTAGTATTATACATTCTCATTCAGGATGAGGTAGTAGCATTAATCTGCTGGTAATCTACGTTTTCATTCAGGATGAGGTAGTAGCATTAATCTGAGCTAGTAGCATTAATCTGCCAGTATTCTACCTTCTCATTCAGGATGAGGTAGTAGCATTAATCTAATCTGTTTTCATTCAGGATGAGGTTGTAGAATTAATTATTCTACATTCTCATTCAGGATGAGGTAGTAGCATTAATCTGCTGGTAATCTACATTCTCATTCAGGATGAGGTAGTAGCATTAATCTGCTGGTAATCTACGTTTTCATTCAGGATGAGGTAGTAGCATTAATCTGCTGGTATTCTACATTCTCATTCAGGATGAGGTAGTAGCATTAATCTGCTGGTAATCTACATTTTCATTCAGGATGAGGTAGTAGCATTAATCTGCTGGTAATCTACGTTTTCATTCAGGATGAGGTAGTAGCATTAATCTGCTGGTATTATACATTCTCATTCAGGATGAGGTAGTAGCATTAATCTGCTAGTATTATACATTCTCATTCAGGATGAGGTAGTAGCATTAATCTGCTGGTAATCTAGTTTTCATTCAGGATGAGGTAGTAGCATTAATCTGCTGGATGTTTTCATTCAGGATGAGGTAGTAGCATTAATCTGCTGGTAATCTACATTTTCATTCAGGATGAGGTAGTAGCATTAATCTGCTGGTAATCTACGTTTTCATTCAGGATGAGGTAGTAGCATTAATCTGCTGGTATTATACATTCTCATTCAGGATGAGGTAGTAGCATTAATCTGCTAGTATTATACATTCTCATTCAGGATGAGGTAGTAGCATTAATCTGCTGGTAATCTACGTTTTCATTCAGGATGAGGTAGTAGCATTAATCTGCATTCAGGTAGGTAGTCATTAACATTTTCATTCAGGATGAGGTAGTAGCATTAATCTGCTGGTATTATACATTCTCATTCAGGATGAGGTAGTAGCATTAATCTGCTAGTATTATACATTCTCATTCAGGATGAGGTAGTAGCATTAATCTGCTGGTAATCTACGTTTTCATTCAGGATGAGGTAGTAGCATTAATCTGTATTCTACATTCAAATTCAGGATGAGCTAGTAGCATTAATCTGCCAGTATTCTACCTTCTCATTCAGGATGAGGTAGTAGCATTAATCTGCTGGTAATCTACGTTTTCATTCAGGTTGAGGTTGTAGAATTAATATGCTATTATTCTACATTCTCATTCAGGATGAGGTAGTAGCATTAATCTGCTGGTAATCTACATTTTCATTCAGGATGAGGTAGTAGCATTAATCTGCTGGTAATCTACGTTTTCATTCAGGATGAGGTAGTAGCATTAATCTGCTGGTATTATACATTCTCATTCAGGATGAGGTAGTAGCATTAATCTGCAGTATTCTACATTCTCATTCAGGATGAGGTAGTAGCATTAATCTGCTGGTAATCTACGTTTTCATTCAGGATGAGGTAGTAGCATTAATCTGCTGGTAATCTGTTTTCATTCAGGATGAGGTAGTAGCATTAATCTGCCAGTATTCTACATTCTCATTCAGGATGAGGTAGTAGCATTAATCTGCTGGTAAATCACGTTTTCATTCAGGATGAGGTAGTAGCATTAATCTGCTGGTATTATACATTCTCATTCAGGATGAGGTAGTAGCATTAATCTGCTGGTAATCTATGTTTTCATTCAGGATGAGGTAGTAGCATTAATCTGCTGGTATTCTACATTCTCATTCAGGATGAGGTAGTAGCATTAATCTGCTGGTAATCTACATTTTCATTCAGGATGAGGTAGTAGCATTAATCTGCTGGTAATCTACGTTTTCATTCAGGATGAGGTAGTAGCATTAATTCTACATTTTCATTCAGGATGAGGTAGTAGCATTAATCTGCTGGTATTCTACATTCTCATTCAGGATGAGGTAGTAGCATTAATCTGCTAGTATTATACATTCTCATTCAGGATGAGGTAGTAGCATTAATCTGCTGGTAATCTACGTTTTCATTCAGGATGAGGTAGTAGCATTAATCTGCCAGTATTCTACATTATTCAGGATGCTAGTAGCATTAAAGTATTCTACGTTTTCATTCAGGATGAGGTAGTAGCATTAATCTGCTGGTAATCTGTTTTCATTCAGGTTGAGGTTGTAGAATTAATCTGCTAGTATTCTACATTCTCATTCAGGATGAGGTAGTAGCATTAATCTGCTGGTAATCTACATTTTCATTCAGGATGAGGTAGTAGCATTAATCTGCTGGTAATCTACGTTTTCATTCAGGATGAGGTAGTAGCATTAATCTGCTGGTAATCTACGTTTTCATTCAGGATGAGGTAGTAGCATTAATCTGCTGGTATTCTACATTCTCATTCAGGATGAGGTAGTAGCATTAATCTGCTGGTAATCTACATTTTCATTCAGGATGAGGTAGTAGCATTAATCTGCTGGTAATCTACATTTTCATTCAGGATGAGGTAGTAGCATTAATCTGCTGGTAATCTACGTTTTCATTCAGGATGAGGTAGTAGCATTAATCTGCTGGTATTATACATTCTCATTCAGGATGAGGTAGTAGCATTAATCTGCTAGTATTATACATTCTCATTCAGGATGAGGTAGTAGCATTAATCTGCTGGTAATCTATGTTTTCATTCAGGATGAGGTAGTAGCATTAATCTGCTGGTATTATACATTCTCATTCAGGATGAGGTAGTAGCATTAATCTGCTGGTATTATACATTCTCATTCAGGATGAGGTAGTAGCATTAATCTGCTGGTAATCTAGTTTTCATTCAGGATGAGGTAGTAGCATTAATCTGCTGGTAATCTATGTTTTCATTCAGGATAAGGTAGTAGCATTAATCTGCTGGTAATCTCCATTTTCATTCAGGATGAGGTAGTAGCATTAATCTGCTGGTATTCTACATTTTCATTCAGGATGAGGTAGTAGCATTAATCTGCTGGTATTATACATTCTCATTCAGGATGAGGTAGTAGCATTAATCTGCTAGTATTATACATTCTCATTCAGGATGAGGTAGTAGCATTAATCTGCTGGTAATCTACGTTTTCATTCAGGATGAGGTAGAAGCATTAATCTGCTGGTAATCTACGTTTTCATTCAGGATGAGGTAGTAGCATTAATCTGCTGGTAATCTTTGTTTTCATTCAGGATCAGGTAGTAGCATTAATCTGCTGGTAATCTACTTTTTCATTCAGGATGAGGTAGTAGCATTAATCTGCTGGTATTATACATTCTCATTCAGGATGAGGTAGTAGCATTAATCTGCTAGTATTATACATTCTCATTCAGGATGAGGTAGTAGCATTAATCTGCTGGTAATCTACGTTTTCATTCAGGATGAGGTAGTAGCATTAATCTGCTGGTATTCTACGTTTTCATTCAGGATGAGCTAGTAGCATTAACAGTATTCTACATTCTCATTCAGGATGAGGTAGTAGCATTAATTAATCTGTTTTCATTCTGGTATTAATAATCTACATTCTCATTCAGGATGAGGTAGTAGCATTAATCTGCTGGTAATCTACTTTTTCATTCAGGATGAGGTAGTAGCATTAATCTGCTGGTAATCTACGTTTTCATTCAGGATGAGGTAGTAGCATTAATCTGCCAGTATTCTACATTCTCATTCAGGATGAGGTAGTAGCATTAATCTGCTGGTAATCTACTTTTTCATTCAGGATGAGGTAGTAGCATTAATCTGCTGGTAATCTACGTTTTCATTCAGGATGAGGTAGTAGCATTAATCTGCTGGTATTCTACATTCTCATTCAGGATGAGGTAGTAGCATTAATCTGCTGGTAATCTAGTTTTTCATTCAGGATGAGGTAGTAGCATTAATCTGCTGGTAATCTATGTTTTCATTCAGGATGAGGTAGTAGCATTAATCTGCTGGTAATCTCCATTTTCATTCAGGATGAGGTAGTAGCATTAATCTGCTGGTAATCTACGTTTTCATTCAGGATGAGGTAGTAGCATTAATCTGCTGGTATTATACATTCTCATTCAGGATGAGGTAGTAGCATTAATCTGCTAGTATTATACATTCTCATTCAGGATGAGGTAGTAGCATTAATCTGCTGGTAATCTACGTTTTCATTCAGGATGAGGTAGTAGCATTAATCTGCTGGTAATCTGTTTTCATTCAGGATGAGGTAGTAGCATTAATCTGCTGGTAATCTACATTTTCATTCAGGATGAGGTAGTAGCATTAATCTGCTGGTATTATACATTCTCATTCAGGATGAGGTAGTAGCATTAATCTGCTAGTATTATACATTCTCATTCAGGATGAGGTAGTAGCATTAATCTGCTGGTAATCTACGTTTTCATTCAGGATGAGGTAGTAGCATTAATCTGTATTCTACATTCAAATTCAGGTAGCTAGTAGCATTAACATTCTCATTCAGGATGAGGTAGTAGCATTAATCTGCTGGTAATCTACGTTTTCATTCAGGTTGAGGTTGTAGAATTAATTGCTATTATTCTACATTCTCATTCAGGATGAGGTAGTAGCATTAATCTGCTGGTAATCTACATTTTCATTCAGGATGAGGTAGTAGCATTAATCTGCTGGTAATCTGTTTTCATTCAGGATGAGGTAGTAGCATTAATCTGCTGGTATTATACATTCTCATTCAGGATGAGGTAGTAGCATTAATCTGCCAGTATTCTACATTCTCATTCAGGATGAGGTAGTAGCATTAATCTGCTGGTAATCTACGTTTTCATTCAGGATGAGGTAGTAGCATTAATCTGCTGGTAATCTACAGTTTTCATTCAGGATGAGGTAGTAGCATTAATCTGCTGGTAATCTGCTGGTAAATCACGTTTTCATTCAGGATGAGGTAGTAGCATTAATCTGCTGGTATTATACATTCTCATTCAGGATGAGGTAGTAGCATTAATCTGCTGGTAATCTACGTTTTCATTCAGGATGAGGTAGTAACATTAATCTGCCAGTATTCTACATTCTCATTCAGGATGAGGTAGTAGCATTAATCTGCTGGTAATCTATGTTTTCATTCAGGATGATGTAGTAGCATTAATCTGCTGGTAATCTACATTTTCATTCAGGATGAGGTAGTAGCATTAATCTGCTGGTAATCTACGTTTTCATTCAGGATGAGGTAGTAGCATTAATCTGCTGGTATTATACATTCTCATTCAGGATGAGGTAGTAGCATTAATCTGCTAGTATTATACATTCTCATTCAGGATGAGGTAGTAGCATTAATCTGCTGGTAATCTACGTTTTCATTCTAGCATTAATCTGCTGGTTCTACGTTTTCATTCAGGATGAGGTAGTAGCATTAATCTGCTGGTAATCTACGTTTTCATTCAGGATGAGGTAGTAGCATTAATCTGCAGTATTTACATTCTCATTCAGGATGAGGTAGTAGCATTAATCTGCTGGTAATCTCGTTTTCATTCAGGATGAGGTAGTAGCATTAATCTGCTGGTAATCTACATTCTTTTCATTCAGGATGAGGTAGTAGCATTAATCTGCTGGTAATCTACGTTTTCATTCAGGATGAGGTAGTAGCATTAATCTGCCAGTATTCTACATTCTCATTCAGGATGAGGTAGTAGCATTAATCTGCCAGTATTCTACCATTCTCATTCAGGATGAGGTAGTAGCATTAATCTGCTGGTAATCTACGTTTTCATTCTGAGGTTGTAGAATTAATATGCTATTATTCTACATTCTCATTCAGGATGAGGTAGTAGCATTAATCTGCTGGTAATTATTTTCATTCAGGATGAGGTAGTAGCATTAATCTGCTGGTAATCTACGTTTTCATTCAGGATGAGGTAGTAGCATTAATCTGCTGGTATTACATTCTCATTCAGGATGAGGTAGTAGCATTAATCTGCAGTATTCTACATTCTCATTCAGGATGAGGTAGTAGCATTAATCTGCTGGTAATCTACGTTTTCATTCAGGATGAGGTAGTAGCATTAATCTGCTGGTAATCTACAGTTTTCATTCAGGATGAGGTAGTAGCATTAATCTGTATTCTACATTCTCATTCAGGATGAGGTAGTAGCATTAATCTGCTGGTAATCACGTTTTCATTCAGGATGAGGTAGTAGCATTAATCTGCTGGTATTATACATTCTCATTCAGGATGAGGTAGTAGCATTAATCTGCTGGTAATCTGTTTTCATTCAGGATGAGGTAGTAGCATTAATCTGCTGGTATTCTACATTCTCATTCAGGATGAGGTAGTAGCATTAATCTGCTGGTAATCTATTTTTCATTCAGGATGAGGTAGTAGCATTAATCTGCTGGTAATCTACGTTTTCATTCAGGATGAGGTAGTAGCATTAATCTGCTGGTAATCTACGTTTTCATTCAGGATGAGGTAGTAGCATTAATCTGCTGGTATTATACATTCTCATTCAGGATGAGGTAGTAGCATTAATCTGCTAGTATTATACATTCTCATTCAGGATGAGGTAGTAGCATTAATCTGCTGGTAATCTATGTTTTCATTCAGGATGAGGTAGTAGCATTAATCTGCTGGTATTATACATTCTCATTCAGGATGAGGTAGTAGCATTAATCTGCTAGTATTATACATTCTCATTCAGGATGAGGTAGTAGCATTAATCTGCTGGTAATCTACATTTTCATTCAGGATGAGGTAGTAGCATTAATCTGCTGGTAATCTATGTTTTCATTCAGGATGAGGTAGTAGGTCTGTAGCATTAATCTGAGGTAGTAGCATTAATCTCTGGTACATTTTCATTCAGGATGAGGTAGTAGCATTAATCTGCTGGTAATTATACAAGTTTTCATTCAGGATGAGGTAGTAGCATTAATCTGCCAGTATTCTACATTCTCATTCAGGATGAGGTAGTAGCATTAATCTGCTGGTAATCTACGTTTTCATTCAGGATGAGGTAGTAGCATTAATCTGCTGGTATTATACATTCTCATTCAGGATGAGGTAGTAGCATTAATCTGCTGGTAATCTACGTTTTCATTCAGGATGAGGTAGTAGCATTAATCTAGTATTCTACATTCTCATTCAGGATGAGGTAGTAGCATTAATCTGCTGGTAATCTACATTTTCATTCAGGATGAGGTAGTAGCATTAATCTGCTGGTAATCTACGTTTTCATTCAGGATGAGGTAGTAGCATTAATCTGCTGGTAATCTACATTTTCATTCAGGATGAGGTAGTAGCATTAATCTGCTGGTATTATACATTCTCATTCAGGATGAGGTAGTAGCATTAATCTGCTAGTATTATACATTCTCATTCAGGATGAGGTAGTAGCATTAATCTGCTGGTAATCTATGTTTTCATTCAGGATGAGGTAGTAGCATTAATCTGCTGGTATTATACATTCTCATTCAGGATGAGGTAGTAGCATTAATCTGCTAGTATTATACATTCTCATTCAGAATGAGGTAGTAGCATATCTGCTGGTAATCTAGTTTTTCATTCAGGATGAGGTAGTAGCATTAATCTGCTGGTAATCTATGTTTTCATTCAGGATAAGGTAGTAGCATTAATCTGCTGGTAATCTCCATTTTCATTCAGGATGAGGTAGTAGCATTAATCTGCTGGTAATCTACGTTTTCATTCAGGATGAGGTAGTAGCATTAATCTGCTGGTATTATACATTCTCATTCAGGATGAGGTAGTAGCATTAATCTGCTAGTATTATACATTCTCATTCAGGATGAGGTAGTAGCATTAATCTGCTGGTAAATTACGTTTTCATTCAGGATGAGGTAGTAGCATTAATCTGCTGGTAATCTACGTTTTCATTCAGGATGAGGTAGTAGCATTAATCTGCTGGTAATCTATGTTTTCATTCAGGATGAGGTAGTAGCATTAATCTGCTGGTAATCTACTTTTTCATTCAGGATGAGGTAGTAGCATTAATCTGCTGGTAATCTACGTTTTCATTCAGGATAAGGTAGTAGCATTAATCTGCTGGTAATCTCCATTTTCATTCAGGATGAGGTAGTAGCATTAATCTGCTGGTAATCTACGTTTTCATTCAGGATGAGGTAGTAGCATTAATCTGCTGGTATTATACATTCTCATTCAGGATGAGGTAGTAGCATTAATCTGCTAGTATTATACATTCTCATTCAGGATGAGGTAGTAGCATTAATCTGCTGGTAATCTACGTTTTCATTCAGGATGAGGTAGTAGCATTAATCTGCTGGTAATCTACGTTTTCATTCAGGATGAGGTAGTAGCATTAATCTGCTGGTAATCTATGTTTTCATTCAGGATCAGGTAGTAGCATTAATCTGCTGGTAATCTACTTTTTCAGTCAGGATGAGGTAGTAGCATTAATCTGCTGGTATTATACATTCTCATTCAGGATGAGGTAGTAGCATTAATCTGCTAGTATTGTACATTCTCATTCAGGATGAGGTAGTAGCATTAATCTGCTGGTATCTACGTTTTCATTCAGGATGAGGTAGTAGCATTAATCTGCCAGTATTCTACATTCAAATTCAGGATGAGCTAGTAGCATTAATCTGCCAGTATTCTACATTCTCATTCAGGATGAGGTAGTAGCATTAATCTGTTTTCATTCTGTAGTATCTGCTGGTAATCTACATTTTCATTCAGGATGAGGTAGTAGCATTAATCTGCTGGTATTATACGTTCTCATTCAGGATGAGGTAGTAGCATTAATCTGCTGGTAATCTACATTTTCATTCAGGATGAGGTAGTAGCATTAATCTGCCAGTATTCTACATTCTCATTCAGGATGAGGTAGTAGCATTAATCTGCTGGTAATCTACATTTTCATTCAGGATGAGGTAGTAGCATTAATCTGCTGGTAATCTACGTTTTCATTCAGGATGAGGTAGTAGCATTAATCTGCTGGTATTATACATTCTCATTCAGGATGAGGTAGTAGCATTAATCTGCTAGTATTATACATTCTCATTCAGGATGAGGTAGTAGCATTAATCTGCTGGTAATCTATGTTTTCATTCAGGATGAGGTAGTAGCATTAATCTGCTGGTATTATACATTCTCATTCAGGATGAGGTAGTAGCATTAATCTGCTGGTATTATACATTGTCATTCAGGATGAGGTAGTAGCATTAATCTGCTGGTAATCTAGTTTTTCATTCAGGATGAGGTAGTAGCATTAATCTGCTGGTAATCTATGTTTTCATTCAGGATAAGGTAGTAGCATTAATCTGCTGGTAATCTCCATTTTCATTCAGGATGAGGTAGTAGCATTAATCTGCTGGTAATCTACGTTTTCATTCAGGATGAGGTAGTAGCATTAATCTGCTGGTATTATACATTCTCATTCAGGATGAGGTAGTAGCATTAATCTGCTAGTATTATACATTCTCATTCAGGATGAGGTAGTAGCATTAATCTGCTGGTAATCTACGTTTTCATTCAGGATGAGGTAGAAGCATTAATCTGCTGGTAATCTACGTTTTCATTCAGGATCAGGTAGTAGCATTAATCTGCTGGTAATCTACTTTTTCATTCAGGATGAGGTAGTAGTATTAATCTGCTGGTATTATACATTCTCATTCAGGATGAGGTAGTAGCATTAATCTGCTGGTATTATACATTTTCATTCAGGATGAGGTAGTAGCATTAATCTGCTGGTAATCTACGTTTTCATTCAGGATGAGGTAGTAGCATTAATCTGCTGGTATTCTACGTTTTCATTCAGGATGAGGTAGTAGCATTAATCTGCCAGTATTCTACATTCTCATTCAGGATGAGGTAGTAGCATTAATCTGCTGGTAATCTGTTTTCATTCAGGTTGAGGTTGTAGAATTAATATGCTATTATTCTACATTCTCATTCAGGATGAGGTAGTAGCATTAATCTGCTGGTAATCTACATTTTCATTCAGGATGAGGTAGTAGCATTAATCTGCTGGTAATCTACGTTTTCATTCAGGATGAGGTAGTAGCATTAATCTGCTGGTATTATACATTCTCATTCAGGATGAGGTAGTAGCATTAATCTGCCAGTATTCTACATTCTCATTCAGGATGAGGTAGTAGCATTAATCTGCTGGTAATCTACGTTTTCATTCAGGATGAGGTAGTAGCATTAATCTGCTGGTAATCTACGTTTTCATTCAGGATGAGGTAGTAGCATTAATCTGCCAGTATTCTACATTCTCATTCAGGATGAGGTAGTAGCATTAATCTGCTGGTAAATCACGTTTTCATTCAGGATGAGGTAGTAGCATTAATCTGCTGGTATTATACATTCTCATTCAGGATGAGGTAGTAGCATTAATCTGCTGGTAATCTATGTTTTCATTCAGGATGAGGTAGTAGCATTAATCTGCTGGTATTCTACATTCTCATTCAGGATGAGGCAGTAGCATTAATCTG
This sequence comes from Oncorhynchus tshawytscha, assembly GCF_018296145.1. Classification (NCBI taxonomy): domain Eukaryota; kingdom Metazoa; phylum Chordata; class Actinopteri; order Salmoniformes; family Salmonidae; genus Oncorhynchus; species Oncorhynchus tshawytscha. The sequence goes on from NW_024609508.1 coordinate 20,902, forward strand.
CTGGTAATCTACTTTTTCATTCAGGATGAGGTAGTAGCATTAATCTGCTGGTAATCTATGTTTTCATTCAGGATGAGGTAGTAGCATTAATCTGCTGGTAATCTACGTTTTCATTCAGGATGAGGTAGTAGCATTAATCTGCTGGTATTATACATTCTCATTCAGGATGAGGTAGTAGCATTAATCTGCTAGTATTATACATTCTCATTCAGGATGAGGTAGTAGCATTAATCTGCTGGTAATCTATGTTTTCATTCAGGATAAGGTAGTAGCATTAATCTGCTGGTAATCTACATTTTCATTCAGGATGAGGTAGTAGCATTAATCTGCTGGTAATCTACGTTTTCATTCAGAATGAGGTAGTAGCATTAATCTGCTGGTATTATACATTCTCATTCAGGATGAGGTAGTAGCATTAATCTGCTGGTATTCTACCTTCTCATTCAGGATGAGGTAGTAGCATTAATCTGCTGGTAATCTACGTTTTCATTCAGGATGAGGTAGTAGCATTAATCTGCTGGTAATCTACGTTTTCATTCAGGATGAGGTAGTAGCATTAATCTGCCAGTATTCTACATTCAAATTCAGGATGAGCTAGTAGCATTAATCTGCCAGTATTCTACCTTCTCATTCAGGATGAGGTTGTAGCATTAATCTGCTGGTAATCTCCGTTTTCATTCAGGTTGAGGTTGTAGAATTAATATGCTATTATTCTACATTCTCATTCAGGATGAGGTAGTAGCATTAATCTGCTGGTAATCTACATTTTCATTCAGGATGAGGTAGTAGCATTAATCTGCTGGTAATCTACATTTTCATTCAGGATGAGGTAGTAGCATTAATCTGCTGGTATTATACATTCTCATTCAGGATGAGGTAGTAGCATTAATCTGCCAGTATTCTACATTCTCATTCAGGATGAGGTAGTAGCATTAATCTGCTGGTAATCTACGTTTTCATTCAGGATTAGGTAGTAGCATTAATCTGCTGGTAATCTAAGTTTTCATTCAGGATGAGGTAGTAGCATTAATCTGCCAGTATTCTACATTCTCATTCAGAATGAGGTAGTAGCATTAATCTGCTGGTAAATCACGTTTTCATTCAGGATGAGGTAGTAGCATTAATCTGCTGGTATTATACATTCTCATTCAGGATCAGGTAGTAGCATTAATCTGCTGGTAATCTACGTTTTCATTCAGGATGAGGTAGTAGCATTAATCTGCTAGTATTCTACATTCTCATTCAGGATGAGGTAGTAGCATTAATCTGCTGGTAATCTACTTTTTCATTCAGGATGAGGTAGTAGCATTAATCTGCTGGTAATCTACGTTTTCATTCAGGATGAGGTAGTAGCATTAATCTGCTGGTAATCTACGTTTTCATTCAGGATGAGGTAGTAGCATTAATCTGCTGGTATTATACATTCTCATTCAGGATGAGGTAGTAGCATTAATCTGCTAGTATTATACATTCTCATTCAGGATGAGGTAGTAGCATTAATCTGCTGGTAATCTATGTTTTCATTCAGGATGAGGTAGTAGCATTAATCTGCTGGTATTATACATTCTCATTCAGGATGAGGTAGTAGCATTAATCTGCTAGTATTATACATTCTCATTCAGGATGAGGTAGTAGCATTAATCTGCTGGTAATCTGTTTTTCATTCAGGATGAGGTAGTAGCATTAATCTGCTGGTAATCTATGTTTTCATTCAGGATAAGGTAGTAGCATTAATCTGCTGGTAATCTCCATTTTCATTCAGGATGAGGTAGTAGCATTAATCTGCTGGTAAATCACGTTTTCATTCAGGATGAGGTAGTAGCATTAATCTGCTGGTAATCTAAGTTTTCATTCAGGATGAGGTAGTAGCATTAATCTGCCAGTATTCTACATTCTCATTCAGAATGAGGTAGTAGCATTAATCTGCTGGTAAATCACGTTTTCATTCAGGATGAGGTAGTAGCATTAATCTGCTGGTATTATACATTCTCATTCAGGATCAGGTAGTAGCATTAATCTGCTGGTAATCTACGTTTTCATTCAGGATGAGGTAGTAGCATTAATCTGCCAGTATTCTACATTCTCATTCAGGATGAGGTAGTAGCATTAATCTGCTGGTAATCTACTTTTTCATTCAGGATGAGGTAGTAGCATTAATCTGCTGGTAATCTACGTTTTCATTCAGGATGAGGTAGTAGCATTAATCTGCTGGTAATCTACGTTTTCATTCAGGATGAGGTAGTAGCATTAATCTGCTGGTATTATACATTCTCATTCAGGATGAGGTAGTAGCATTAATCTGCATTAATCATTGATGAGGTAGTAGCATTAATCTGCTGGTAATCTATGTTTTCATTCAGGATGAGGTAGTAGCATTAATCTGCTGGTATTATACATTCTCATTCAGGATGAGGTAGTAGCATTAATCTGCTAGTATTATACATTCTCATTCAGAATGAGGTAGTAGCATTAATCTGCTGGTAATCTAGTTTTTCATTCAGGATGAGGTAGTAGCATTAATCTGCTGGTAATCTATGTTTTCATTCAGGATAAGGTAGTAGCATTAATCTGCTGGTAATCTCCATTTTCATTCAGGATGAGGTAGTAGCATTAATCTGCTGGTAATCTACGTTTTCATTCAGGATGAGGTAGTAGCATTAATCTGCTGGTATTATACATTCTCATTCAGGATGAGGTAGTAGCATTAATCTGCTAGTATTATACATTTCATTCATTCATTAAGTAATGTTTTCATTCAGGATGAGTAGAAGCATTAATCTGCTGGTAATCTACGTTTTCATTCAGGATGAGGTAGTAGCATTAATCTGCTGGTAATCTATGTTTTCATTCAGGATCAGGTAGTAGCATTAATCTGCTGGTAATCTACTTTTTCATTCAGGATGAGGTAGTAGCATTAATCTGCTGGTATTATACATTCTCATTCAGGATGAGGTAGTAGCATTAATCTGCTAGTATTATACATTCTCATTCAGGATGAGGTAGTAGCATTAATCTGCTGGTAATCTACGTTTTCATTCAGGATGAGGTAGTAGCATTAATCTGCCAGTATTCTACATTCAAATTCAGGATGAGCTAGTAGCATTAATTGCCAGTATTCTACCTTCTCATTCAGGATGAGGTAGTAGCATTAATCTGCTGGTAATCTACGTTTTCATTCAGGATGAGGTAGTAGTAGCATTAATCTGCATTAATCTGCTGGTATTATACGTTCTCATTCAGGATGAGGTAGTAGCATTAATCTGCTGGTAATCTACGTTTTCATTCAGGATGAGGTAGTAACATTAATCTGCCAGTATTCTACATTCTCATTCAGGATGAGGTAGTAGCATTAATCTGCTGGTAATCTACGTTTTCATTCAGGATGAGGTAGTAGCATTAATCTGCTGGTAATCTACGTTTTCATTCAGGATGAGGTAGTAGCATTAATCTGCTGGTATTATACATTCTCATTCAGGATGAGGTAGTAGCATTAATCTGCTAGTATTATACATTCTCATTCAGGATGAGGTAGTAGCATTAATCTGCTGGTAATCTATGTTTTCATTAGTAGCATTAATCTGCTGGTATTATACATTCTCATTCAGGATGAGGTAGTAGCATTAATCTGCTAGTATTATACATTCTCATTCAGAATGAGGTAGTAGCATTAATCTGCTGGTAATCTAGTTTTTCATTCAGGATGAGGTAGTAGCATTAATCTGCTGGTAATCTAGTTTTCATTCAGGAAGGTAGTAGCATTAATCTGCTGGTAATCTCCATTTTCATTCAGGATGAGGTAGTAGCATTAATCTGCTGGTAATCTACATTTTCATTCAGGATGAGGTAGTAGCATTAATCTGCTGGTAATCTACGTTTTCATTCAGGATGAGGTAGTAGCATTAATCTGCTGGTATTATACATTCTCATTCAGGATGAGGTGTAGCATTAATCTGCTAGTATTATACATTCTCATTCAGGATGAGGTAGTAGCATTAATCTGCTGGTAATCTATGTTTTCATTCAGGATGAGGTAGTAGCATTAATCTGCTGGTATTATACATTCTCATTCAGGATGAGGTAGTAGCATTAATCTGCTAGTATTATACATTCTCATTCAGAATGAGGTAGTAGCATTAATCTGCTGGTAATCTAGTTTTTCATTCAGGATGAGGTAGTAGCATTAATCTGCTGGTAATCTACGTTTTCATTCAGGATGAGGTAGTAGCATTAATCTGCTGGTAATCTCCATTTTCATTCAGGATGAGGTAGTAGCATTAATCTGCTGGTAATCTACGTTTTCATTCAGGATGAGGTAGTAGCATTAATCTGCTGGTATTATACATTCTCATTCAGGATGAGGTAGTAGCATTAATCTGCTAGTATTATACATTCTCATTCAGGATGAGGTAGTAGCATTAATCTGCTGGTAATCTACGTTTTCATTCAGGATGAGGTAGTAGCATTAATCTGCTGGTAATCTACGTTTTCATTCAGGATGAGGTAGTAGCATTAATCTGCTGGTAATCTATGTTTTCATTTCATTCAGTAATCTACTTTTTCATCAGGATGAGGTAGTAGCATTAATCTGCTGGTATTATACATTCTCATTCAGGATGAGGTAGTAGCATTAATCTGCTAGTATTATACATTCTCATTCAGGATGAGGTAGTAGCATTAATCTGCTGGTAATCTACGTTTTCATTCAGGATGAGGTAGTAGCATTAATCTGCCAGTATTCTACATTCAAATTCAGGATGATAGTAGCATTCAGTATTCTACCTTCTCATTCAGGATGAGGTAGTAGCATTAATGGTAATCTGTTTTCATTCTGTAGTAATGCTGGTATCTACATTCTCATTCAGGATGAGGTAGTAGCATTAATCTGCTGGTATTATACATTCTCATTCAGGATGAGGTAGTAGCATTAATCTGCTGGTAATCTACGTTTTCATTCAGGATGAGGTAGTAGCATTAATCTGCCAGTATTCTACATTCTCATTCAGGATGAGGTAGTAGCATTAATCTGCTGGTAATCTACGTTTTCATTCAGGATGAGGTAGTAGCATTAATTAATCTGTTTTCATTCAGGATGAGGTAGTAGCATTAATCTGCTGGTATTATACATTCTCATTCAGGATGAGGTAGTAGCATTAATCTGCTAGTATTATACATTCTCATTCAGGATGAGGTAGTAGCATTAATCTGCTGGTAATCTATTTTCATTCAGGATGAGGTAGTAGCATTAATCTGCTGGTATTATACATTCTCATTCAGGATGAGGTAGTAGCATTAATCTGCTAGTATTATACATTCTCATTCAGGATGAGGTAGTAGCATTAATCTGCTGGTAATCTAGTTTTTCATTCAGGATGAGGTAGTAGCATTAATCTGCTGGTAATCTATGTTTTCATTCAGGATAAGGTAGTAGCATTAATCTGCTGGTAATCTCCATTTTCATTCAGGATGAGGTAGTAGCATTAATCTGCTGGTAATCTACATTTTCATTCAGGATGAGGTAGTAGCATTAATCTGCTGGTATTATACATTCTCATTCAGGATGAGGTAGTAGCATTAATCTGCTAGTATTATACATTCTCATTCAGGATGAGGTAGTAGCATTAATCTGCTGGTAATCTACGTTTTCATTCAGGATGAGGTAGTAGCATTAATCTGCTGGTAATCTACGTTTTCATTCAGGATGAGGTAGTAGCATTAATCTGCTGGTAATCTATGTTTTCATTCAGGATCAGGTAGTAGCATTAATCTGCTGGTAATCTACTTTTTCATTCAGGATGAGGTAGTAGCATTAATCTGCTGGTAATCTACGTTTTCATTCAGGATGAGGTAGTAGCATTAATCTGCCAGTATTCTACATTCAAATTCAGGATGAGCTAGTAGCATTAATCTGCCAGTATTCTACCTTCTCATTCAGGATGAGGTAGTAGCATTAATCTGCTGGTAATCTACGTTTTCATTCAGGTTGAGGTTGTAGAATTAATATGCTATTATTCTACATTCTCATTCAGGATGAGGTAGTAGCATTAATCTGCTGGTAATCTACATTTTCATTCAGGATGAGGTAGTAGCATTAATCTGCTGGTAATCTACGTTTTCATTCAGGATGAGGTAGTAGCATTAATCTGCTGGTATTATACATTCTCATTCAGGATGAGGTAGTAGCATTAATCTGCCAGTATTCTACATTCTCATTCAGGATGAGGTAGTAGCATTAATCTGCTGGTAAATCACGTTTTCATTCAGGATGAGGTAGTAGCATTAATCTGCTGGTAATCTAAGTTTTCATTCAGGATGAGGTAGTAGCATTAATCTGCCAGTATTCTACATTCTCATTCAGGATGAGGTAGTAGCATTAATCTGCTGGTAAATCACGTTTTCATTCAGGATGAGGTAGTAGCATTAATCTGCTGGTATTCTAAGTTTTCATTCAGGATGAGGTAGTAGCATTAATCTGCTGGTATTATACATTCTCATTCAGGATGAGGTAGTAGCATTAATCTGCTAGTATTCTACATTCTCATTCAGGATGAGGTAGTAGTAGCATTAATCTGCTAGTAATCTGCCAGTATCTACATTCTCATTCAGGATGAGGTAGTAGCATTAATCTGCTGGTAATCTACATTTTCATTCAGGATGAGGTAGTAGCATTAATCTGCTGGTAATCTACGTTTTCATTCAGGATGAGGTAGTAGCATTAATCTGCTGGTAATCTACGTTTTCATTCAGGATGAGGTAGTAGCATTAATCTGCCAGTATTCTACATTCTCATTCAGGATGAGGTAGTAGCATTAATCTGCTGGTAATCTACGTTTTCATTCAGGATGAGGTAGTAGCATTAATCTGCTGGTATTATACATTCTCATTCAGGATGAGGTAGTAGCATTAATCTGCTAGTATTATACATTCTCATTCAGGATGAGGTAGTAGCATTAATCTGCTGGTAATCTACATTTTCATTCAGGATGAGGTAGTAGCATTAATCTGCTGGTAATCTACGTTTTCATTCAGGATGAGGTAGTAGCATTAATCTGCTGGTATTCTACATTTTCATTCAGGATGAGGTAGTAGCATTAATCTGCTGGTAATCTACATTTTCATTCAGGATGAGGTAGTAGCATTAATCTGCTGGTAATCTACGTTTTCATTCAGGATGAGGTAGTAGCATTAATCTAGCATTAATTCTGCTAGTAGCATTAATCTGCCAGTATTCTACCTTCTCATTCAGGATGAGGTAGTAGCATTAATCTGCTGGTAATCTACGTTTTCATTCAGGTTGAGGTTGTAGAATTAATATGCTATTATTCTACATTCTCATTCAGGATGAGGTAGTAGCATTAATCTGCTGGTAATCTACATTTTCATTCAGGATGAGGTAGTAGCATTAATCTGCTGGTAATCTACGTTTTCATTCAGGATGAGGTAGTAGCATTAATCTGCTGGTATTATACATTCTCATTCAGGATGAGGTAGTAGCATTAATCTGCCAGTATTCTACATTCTCATTCAGGATGAGGTAGTAGCGTTAATCTGCTGGTAATCTATGTTTTCATTCAGGATGAGGTAGTAGCATTAATCTGCTGGTAATCTAAGTTTTCATTCAGGATGAGGCAGTAGCATTAATCTGCCAGTATTCTACATTCTCATTCAGAATGAGGTAGTAGCATTAATCTGCTGGTAAATCATGTTTTCATTCAGGATGAGGTAGTAGCATTAATCTGCTGGTATTATACATTCTCATTCAGGATGAGGTAGTAGCATTAATCTGCTGGTATTATACATTCTCATTCAGGATGAGGTAGTAGCATTAATCTGCTAGTATTATACATTCTCATTCAGGATGAGGTAGTAGCATTAATCTGCTGGTAATCTACGTTTTCATTCAGGATGAGGTAGTAGCATTAATCTGCAAGTATTCTACATTCTCATTCAGGATGAGGTAGTAGCATTAATCTGCTGGTAATCTACTTTTTCATTCAGGATGAGGTAGTAGCATTAATCTGCTGGTAATCTACGTTTTCATTCAGGATGAGGTAGTAGCATTAATCTGCTGGTAATCTACGTTTTCATTCAGGATGAGTAGTAGTATCTGCAGTATTACATTCTCATTCAGGATGAGGTAGTATTAATCTGCTTGTAAATCACGTTTTCATTCAGGATGAGGTAGTAGCATTAATCTGCTGGTATTATACATTCTCATTCAGGATGAGGTAGTAGCATTAATCTGCTAGTATTATACATTCTCATTCAGGATGAGGTAGTAGCATTAATCTGCTGGTAATCTATGTTTTCATTCAGGATGAGGTAGTAGCATTAATCTGCTGGTATTATACATTCTCATTCAGGATGAGGTAGTAGCATTAATCTGCTAGTATTATACATTCTCATTCAGAATGAGGTAGTAGCATTAATCTGCTGGTAATCTAGTTTTTCATTCAGGATGAGGTAGTAGCATTAATCTGCTGGTAATCTATGTTTTCATTCAGGATAAGGTAGTAGCATTAATCTGCTGGTAATCTCCATTTTCATTCAGGATGAGGTAGTAGCATTAATCTGCTGGTAATCTACGTTTTCATTCAGGATGAGGTAGTAGCATTAATCTGCTGGTATTATACATTCTCATTCAGGATGAGGTAGTAGCATTAATCTGCTAGTATTATACATTCTCATTCAGGATGAGGTAGTAGCATTAATCTGCTGGTAATCTGTTTTCATTCAGGATGAGGTAGTAGCATTAATCTGCCAGTATTCTACATTCAAATTCAGGATGAGCTAGTAGCATTAATCTGCCAGTATTCTTTCTCATTCAGGATGAGGTAGTAGCATTAATCTGCTAGTATTATACATTCTCATTCAGGATGAGGTAGTAGCATTAATCTGCTTAATCTGTTTTCATTCAGGATGAGGTAGTAGCATTAATCTGCTGGTAATCTATGTTTTCATTCAGGATGAGGTAGTAGCATTAATCTGCTGGTAATCTCCATTTTCATTCAGGATGAGGTAGTAGCATTAATCTGCTGGTAATCTACATTTTCATTCAGGATGAGGTAGTAGCATTAATCTGCTGGTATTATACATTCTCATTCAGGATGAGGTAGTAGCATTAATCTGCTAGTATTATACATTCTCATTCAGGATGAGGTAGTAGCATTAATCTGCTGGTAATCTACGTTTTCATTCAGGATGAGGTAGTAGCATTAATCTGCCAGTATTCTACATTCAAATTCAGGATGAGCTAGTAGCATTAATCTGCCAGTATTCTACCTTCTCATTCAGGATGAGGTAGTAGCATTAATCTGCTGGTAATCTACGTTTTCATTCAGGTTGAGGTTGTAGAATTAATATGCTATTATTCTACATTCTCATTCAGGATGAGGTAGTAGCATTAATCTGCTGGTAATCTACATTCTCATTCAGGATGAGGTAGTAGCATTAATCTGCTGGTATTATACATTCTCATTCAGGATGAGGTAGTAGCATTAATCTGCTGGTAATCTACGTTTTCATTCAGGATGAGGTAGTAACATTAATCTGCCAGTATTCTACATTCTCATTCAGGATGAGGTAGTAGCATTAATCTGCTGGTAATCTACGTTTTCATTCAGGATGAGGTAGTAGCATTTCTCATTCAGGATGAGGTAGTAGCATTAATCTGCTGGTAATCTATGTTTTCATTCAGGATGAGGTAGTAGCATTAATCTGCTGGTATTATACATTCTCATTCAGGATGAGGTAGTAGCATTAATCTGCCAGTATTCTACATTCTCATTCAGAATGAGGTAGTAGCATTAATCTGCTGGTAAATCACTTTTTTATTCAGGATGAGGTAGTAGCATTAATCTGCTGGTATTATACATTCTCATTCAGGATGAGGTAGTAGCATTAATCTGCTGGTATTATACATTCTCATTCAGGATGAGGTAGTAGCATTAATCTGCTAGTATTATACATTCTCATTCAGGATGAGGTAGTAGCATTAATCTGCTGGTAATCTACGTTTTCATTCAGGATGAGGTAGTAATATTAATCTGCCAGTATTCTACATTCTCATTCAGGATGAGGTAGTAGCATTAATCTGCTGGTAATCTAGTTTTTCATTCAGGATGAGGTAGTAGCATTAATCTGCTGGTAATCTATGTTTTCATTCAGGATAAGGTAGTAGCATTAATCTGCTGGTAATCTCCATTTTCATTCAGGTTGAGGTAGTAGCATTAATCTGCTGGTAATCTACGTTTTCATTCAGGATGAGGTAGTAGCATTAATCTGCTGGTATTATACATTCTCATTCAGGATGAGGTAGTAGCATTAATCTCCTAGTATTATACATTCTCATTCAGGATGAGGTAGTAGCATTAATCTGCTGGTAATCTACGTTTTCATTCAGGATGAGGTAGTAGCATTAATCTGCTGGTAATCTACGTTTTCATTCAGGATGAGGTAGTAGCATTAATCTGCTGGTAATCTAGTTTTCATTCAGGATGAGGTAGTAGCATTAATCTGCTGGTAATCTACTTTTTCATTCAGGATGAGGTAGTAGCATTAATCTGCTGGTATTATACATTCTCATTCAGGATGAGGTAGTAGCATTAATCTGCTAGTATTATACATTCTCATTCAGGATGAGGTAGTAGCATTAATCTGCTGGTAATCTACATTTTCATTCAGGATGAGGTAGTAGCATTAATCTGCCAGTATTCTACATTCTCATTCAGGATGAGGTAGTAGCATTAATCTGCTGGTAATCTACTTTTTCATTCAGGATGAGGTAGTAGCATTAATCTGCTGGTAATCTACGTTTTCATTCAGGATGAGGTAGTAGCATTAATCTGCTGGTAATCTACGTTTTCATTCAGGATGAGGTAGTAGCATTAATCTGCAGTATTCTACATTCTCATTCAGGATGAGGTAGTAGCATTAATCTGCTTGTAAATCACGTTTTCATTCAGGATGAGGTAGTAGCATTAATCTGCTGGTATTATACATTCTCATTCAGGATGAGGTAGTAGCATTAATCTGCTAGTATTATACATTCTCATTCAGGATGAGGTAGTAGCATTAATCTGCTGGTAATCTATGTTTTCATTCAGGATGAGGTAGTAGCATTAATCTGCTGGTATTATACATTCTCATTCAGGATGAGGTAGTAGCATTAATCTGCTAGTATTATACATTCTCATTCAGGATGAGGTAGTAGCATTAATCTGCTGGTAATCTAGTTTTTCATTCAGGATGAGGTAGTAGCATTAATCTGCTGGTAATCTATGTTTTCATTCAGGATGAGGTAGTAGCATTAATCTGCTGGTAATCTCCATTTTCATTCAGGATGAGGTAGTAGCATTAATCTGCCAGTATTCTACATTCTCATTCAGGATGAGGTAGTAGCATTAATCTGCTGGTAATCTACTTTTTCATTCAGGATGAGGTAGTAGCATTAATCTGCTGGTAATCTACGTTTTCATTCAGGATGAGGTAGTAGCATTAATCTGCTGGTAATCTACGTTTTCATTCAGGATGAGGTAGTAGCATTAATCTGCCAGTATTCTACATTCTCATTCAGGATGAGGTAGTAGCATTAATCTGCTTGTAAATCACGTTTTCATTCAGGATGAGGTAGTAGCATTAATCTGCTGGTATTATACATTCTCATTCAGGATGAGGTAGTAGCATTAATCTGCTAGTATTATACATTCTCATTCAGGATGAGGTAGTAGCATTAATCTGCTGGTAATCTACTTTTTCATTCAGGATGAGGTAGTAGAATTAATCTGCTGGTAATCTACGTTTTCATTCAGGATGAGGTAGTAGCATTAATCTGCTAGTATTATACATTCTCATTCAGATGAGGTAGTAGCATTAATCTGCTGGTAATCTAGTTTTTCATTCAGGATGAGGTAGTAGCATTAATCTGCTGGTAATCTATGTTTTCATTCAGGATGAGGTAGTAGCATTAATCTGCTGGTAATCTCCATTTTCATTCAGGATGAGGTAGTAGCATTAATCTGCTGGTAATCTAATTTTCATTCAGGATGAGGTAGTAGCATTAATCTGCTGGTATTATACATTCTCATTCAGGATGAGGTAGTAGCATTAATCTGCTAGTATTATACATTCTCATTCAGGATGAGGTAGTAGCATTAATCTGCTGGTAATCTACGTTTTCATTCAGGATGAGGTAGTAGCATTAATCTGCCAGTATTCTACATTCAAATTCAGGATGAGCTAGTAGCATTAATCTGCCAGTATTCTACCTTCTCATTCAGGATGAGGTAGTAGCATTAATCTGCTAGTATTATACATTCTCATTCAGAATGAGGTAGTAGCATTAATCTGCTGGTAATCTAGTTTTTCATTCAGGATGAGGTAGTAGCATTAATCTGCTGGTAATCTATGTTTTCATTCAGGATAAGGTAGTAGCATTAATCTGCTGGTAATCTCCATTTTCATTCAGGATGAGGTAGTAGCATTAATCTGCTGGTAATCTACATTTTCATTCAGGATGAGGTAGTAGCATTAATCTGCTGGTATTATACATTCTCATTCAGGATGAGGTAGTAGCATTAATCTGCTAGTATTATACATTCTCATTCAGGATGAGGTAGTAGCATTAATCTGCTGGTAATCTACGTTTTCATTCAGGATGAGGTAGTAGCATTAATCTGCCAGTATTCTACCTTCTCATTCAGGATGAGGTTGTAGCATTAATATGCTGGTAAATCACGTTTTCATTCAGGATGAGGTAGTAGCATTAATCTGCTGGTAAATCACGTTTTCATTCAGGATGAGGTAGTAGCATTAATCTGCTGGTATTATACATTCTCATTCAGGATGAGGTAGTAGCATTAATCTGCTGGTAATCTATGTTTTCATTCAGGATGAGGTAGTAGCATTAATCTGCTGGTATTATACATTCTCATTCAGGATGAGGTAGTAGCATTAATCTGCTAGTATTATACATTCTCATTCAGAATGAGGTAGTAGCATTAATCTGCTGGTAATCTAGTTTTTCATTCAGGATGAGGTAGTAGCATTAATCTGCTGGTAATCTACGTTTTCATTCAGGATGAGGTAGTAGCATTAATCTGCCAGTATTCTACATTCAAATTCAGGATGAGCTAGTAGCATTAATCTGCTGGTAAATCACGTTTTCATTCAGGTTGACGTTGTAGAATTAATCTGCTAGTATTATACATTCTCATTCAGGATGAGGTAGTAGCATTTTTCTGCTGGTAATCTATCTTTTCATTCAGGATAAGGTAGTAGCATTAATCTGCTGGTAATCTCCATTTTCATTCAGGATGAGGTAGTAGCATTAATCTGCTGGTAATCTACGTTTTCATTCAGGATGAGGTAGTAGCATTAATCTGCTGGTATTATACATTCTCATTCAGGATGAGGTAGTAGCATTAATCTGCTGGTAAATCACGTTTTCATTCAGGATGAGGTAGTAGCATTAATCTGCTGGTATTATACATTCTCATTCAGGATGAGGTAGTAGCATTAATCTGCTGGTATTATACATTCTCATTCAGGATGAGGTAGTAGCATTAATCTGCTAGTATTATACATTCTCATTCAGGATGAGGTAGTAGCATTAATCTGCTGGTAATCTACGTTTTCATTCAGGATGAGGTAGTAGCATTAATCTGCCAGTATTCTACATTCTCATTCAGGATGAGGTAGTAGCATTAATCTGCTGGTAATCTACTTTTTCATTCAGGATGAGGTAGTAGCATTAATCTGCTGGTAATCTATGTTTTCATTCAGGATGAGGTAGTAGCATTAATCTGCTGGTAATCTACGTTTTCATTCAGGATGAGGTAGTAGCATTAATCTGCTGGTATTATACATTCTCATTCAGGATGAGGTAGTAGCATTAATCTGCTAGTATTATACATTCTCATTCAGGATGAGGTAGTAGCATTAATCTGCTGGTAATCTATGTTTTCATTCAGGATAAGGTAGTAGCATTAATCTGCTGGTAATCTCCATTTTCATTCAGGATGAGGTAGTAGCATTAATCTGCTGGTAATCTACGTTTTCATTCAGGATGAGGTAGTAGCATTAATCTGCTGGTATTATACATTCTCATTCAGGATGAGGTAGTAGCATTAATCTGCTAGTATTATACATTCTCATTCAGGATGAGGTAGTAGCATTAATCTGCTGGTAATCTACTTTTTCATTCAGGATGAGGTAGTAGCATTAATCTGCTGGTAATCTACGTTTTCATTCAGGATGAGGTAGTAGCATTAATCTGCTGGTAATCTACGTTTTCATTCAGGATGAGGTAGTAGCATTAATCTGCTGGTATTATACATTCTCATTCAGGATGAGGTAGTAGCATTAATCTGCTAGTATTATACATTCTCATTCAGGATGAGGTAGTAGCATTAATCTGCTGGTAATCTCCATTTTCATTCAGGATGAGGTAGTAGCATTAATCTGCTGGTAATCTACGTTTTCATTCAGGATGAGGTAGTAGCATTAATCTGCTGGTAATCTACGTTTTCATTCAGGATGAGGTAGTAGCATTAATCTGCCAGTATTCTACATTCTCATTCAGGATGAGGTAGTAGCATTAATCTGCTGGTAATCTAGTTTTTCATTCAGGATGAGGTAGTAGCATTAATCTGCTGGTAATCTATGTTTTCATTCAGGATAAGGTAGTAGCATTAATCTGCTGGTAATCTCCATTTTCATTCAGGTTGAGGTAGTAGCATTAATCTGCTGGTAATCTACGTTTTCATTCAGGATGAGGTAGTAGCATTAATCTGCTGGTATTATACATTCTCATTCAGGATGAGGTAGTAGCATTAATCTGCTAGTATTATACATTCTCATTCAGGATGAGGTAGTAGCATTAATCTGCTGGTAATCTACGTTTTCATTCAGGATGAGGTAGTAGCATTAATCTGCTGGTATTCTACATTCTCATTCAGGATGAGGTAGTAGCATTAATCTGCTGGTAATCTACGTTTTCATTCAGGATGAGGTAGTAGCATTAATCTGCCAGTATTCTACATTCTCATTCAGGATGAGGTAGTAGCATTAATCTACTGGTAATCTACGTTTTCATTCAGGATGAGGTAGTAACATTAATCTGCCAGTATTCTACATTCTCATTCAGGATGAGGTAGTAGCATTAATCTGCTGGTAATCTATGTTTTCATTCAGGATGATGTAGTAGCATTAATCTGCTGGTAATCCACGTTTTCATTCAGGTTGACGTTGTCGAATTAATCTGCTAGTATTCTACATTCTCATTCAGGATGAGGTAGTAGCATTAATCTGCTGGTAATCTACGTTTTCATTCAGGATGAGGTAGTAGCATTAATCTGCTGGTATTATACATTCTCATTCAGGATGAGGTAGTAGCATTAATCTGCTAGTATTATACATTCTCATTCAGGATGAGGTAGTAGCATTAATCTGCTGGTAATCTACTTTTTCATTCAGGATGAGGTAGTAGCATTAATCTGCTGGTAATCTGTTTTCATTCAGGATGAGGTAGTAGCATTAATCTGCTGGTAATCTACATTTTCATTCAGGATGAGGTAGTAGCATTAATCTGCTGGTATTATACATTCTCATTCAGGATGAGGTAGTAGCATTAATCTGCTAGTATTATACATTCTCATTCAGGATGAGGTAGTAGCATTAATCTGCTGGTAATCTCCATTTTCATTCAGGATGAGGTAGTAGCATTAATCTGCTGGTAATCTCCATTTTCATTCAGGATGAGGTAGTAGCATTAATCTGCTGGTAATCTACGTTTTCATTCAGGATGAGGTAGTAGCATTAATCTGCTGGTATTATACATTCTCATTCAGGATGAGGTAGTAGCATTAATCTGCCAGTATTCTACATTCTCATTCAGGATGAGGTAGTAGCATTAATCTGCTGGTAATCTACGTTTTCATTCAGGATGAGGTAGTAGCATTAATCTGCTGGTAATCTAAGTTTTCATTCAGGATGAGGTAGTAGCATTAATCTGCCAGTATTCTACATTCTCATTCAGAATGAGGTAGTAGCATTAATCTGCTGGTAAATCACTTTTTTATTCAGGATGAGGTAGTAGCATTAATCTGCTGGTATTATACATTCTCATTCAGGATGAGGTAGTAGCATTAATCTGCTGGTATTATACATTCTCATTCAGGATGAGGTAGTAGCATTAATCTGCTAGTATTATACATTCTCATTCAGGATGAGGTAGTAGCATTAATCTGCTGGTAATCTACGTTTTCATTCAGGATGAGGTAGTAGCATTAATCTGCCAGTATTCTACATTCTCATTCAGGATGAGGTAGTAGCATTAATCTGCTGGTAATCTACTTTTTCATTCAGGATGAGGTAGTAGCATTAATCTGCTGGTAATCTACGTTTTCATTCAGGATGAGGTAGTAGCATTAATCTGCTGGTAATCTACGTTTTCATTCAGGATGAGGTAGTAGCATTAATCTGCTGGTATTATACATTCTCATTCAGGATGAGGTAGTAGCATTAATCTGCTAGTATTATACATTCTCATTCAGGATGAGGTAGTAGCATTAATCTGCTGGTAATCTATGTTTTCATTCAGGATGAGGTAGTAGCATTAATCTGCTGGTATTATACATTCTCATTCAGGATGAGGTAGTAGCATTAATCTGCTAGTATTATACATTCTCATTCAGAATGAGGTAGTAGCATTAATCTGCTGGTAATCTAGTTTTTCATTCAGGATGAGGTAGTAGCATTAATCTGCTGGTAATCTATGTTTTCATTCAGGATAAGGTAGTAGCATTAATCTGCTGGTAATCTCCATTTTCATTCAGGATGAGGTAGTAGCATTAATCTGCTGGTAATCTACGTTTTCATTCAGGATGAGGTAGTAGCATTAATCTGCTGGTATTATACATTCTCATTCAGGATGAGGTAGTAGCATTAATCTGCTAGTATTATACATTCTCATTCAGGATGAGGTAGTAGCATTAATCTGCTGGTAATCTACATTTTCATTCAGGATGAGGTAGTAGCATTAATCTGCTGGTAATCTACGTTTTCATTCAGGATGAGGTAGTAGCATTAATCTGCCAGTATTCTACATTCTCATTCAGGATGAGGTAGTAGCATTAATCTGCTGGTAATCTACATTTTCATTCAGGATGAGGTAGTAGCATTAATCTGCTGGTAATCTACATTTTCATTCAGGATAAGGTAGTAGCATTAATCTGCTGGTAATCTCCATTTTCATTCAGGATGAGGTAGTAGCATTAATCTGCTGGTAATCTACATTTTCATTCAGGATGAGGTAGTAGCATTCATCTGCTAGTATTATACATTCTCATTCAGGATGAGGTAGTAGCATTAATCTGCTGGTAATCTCCATTTTCATTCAGGATGAGGTAGTAGCATTAATCTGCTGGTAATCTACCTTTTCATTCAGGATGAGGTAGTAGCATTAATCTGCTGGTATTATACCTTCTCATTCAGGATGAGGTAGTAGCATTAATCTGCTAGTATTATACATTCTTATTCAGGATGAGGTAGTAGCATTAATCTGCTGGTAATCTACGTTTTCATTCAGGATGAGGTAGTAGCATTAATCTGCTGGTAATCTATAGTTTTCATTCAGGATGAGGTAGTAGCATTAATCTGCCAGTATTCTACATTCTCATTCAGAATGAGGTAGTAGCATTAATCTGCTGGTAAATCACGTTTTCATTCAGGATGAGGTAGTAGCATTAATCTGCTGGTATTATACATTCTCATTCAGGATGAGGTAGTAGCATTAATCTGCTGGTATTATACATTCTCATTCAGGATGAGGTAGTAGCATTAATCTGCTAGTATTATACATTCTCATTCAGGATGAGGTAGTAGCATTAATCTGCTGGTAATCTACGTTTTCATTCAGGATGAGGTAGTAGCATTAATCTGCCAGTATTCTACATTCTCATTCAGGATGAGGTAGTAGCATTAATCTGCTGGTAATCTACTTTTTCATTCAGGATGAGGTAGTAGCATTAATCTGCTGGTAATCTACGTTTTCATTCAGGATGAGGTAGTAGCATTAATCTGCTGGTAATCTACGTTTTCATTCAGGATGAGGTAGTAGCATTAATCTGCTGGTATTATACATTCTCATTCAGGATGAGGTAGTAGCATTAATCTGCTAGTATTATACATTCTCATTCAGGATGAGGTAGTAGCATTAATCTGCTGGTAATCTATGTTTTCATTCAGGATGAGGTAGTAGCATTAATCTGCTGGTATTATACATTCTCATTCAGGATGAGGTAGTAGCATTAATCTGCTAGTATTATACATTCTCATTCAGAATGAGGTAGTAGCATTAATCTGCTGGTAATCTAGTTTTTCATTCAGGATGAGGTAGTAGCATTAATCTGCTGGTAATCTACTTTTTCATTCAGGATGAGGTAGTAGCATTAATCTGCTGGTAATCTACGTTTTCATTCAGGATGAGGTAGTAGCAATAATCTGCCAGTATTCTACATTCTCATTCAGGATGAGGTAGTAGCATTAATCTGCTAGTATTATACATTCTCATTCAGGATGAGGTAGTAGCATTAATCTGCTGGTATTATACATTCTCATTCAGGATGAGGTAGTAGCATTAATCTGCTAGTATTATACATTCTCATTCAGAATGAGGTAGTAGCATTAATCTGCTGGTAATCTAGTTTTTCATTCAGGATGAGGTAGTAGCATTAATCTGCTGGTAATCTACGTTTTCATTCAGGATGAGTAGTAGCATTAATCTGCCAGTATTCTACATTCTCATTCAGGATGAGGTAGTAGCATTAATCTGCTGGTAATCTACATTTTCATTCAGGATGAGGTAGTAGCATTAATCTGCTGGTAATCTACGTTTTCATTCAGGATGAGGTAGTAGCATTAATCTGCTGGTAATCTACGTTTTCATTCAGGATGAGGTAGTAGCATTAATCTGCTGGTATTCTACTTTTTCATTCAGGATGAGGTAGTAGTATTAATCTGCTGGTATTATACATTCTCATTCAGGATGAGGTAGTAGCATTAATCTGCTGGTAATCTACATTTTCATTCAGGATGAGGTAGTAGCATTAATCTGCTGGTAATCTACGTTTTCATTCAGGATGAGGTAGTAGCATTAATCTGCTGGTATTATACATTCTCATTCAGGATGAGGTAGTAGCATTAATCTGCCAGTATTCTACATTCTCATTCAGGATGAGGTAGTAGCATTAATCTGCTGGTAAATCACGTTTTCATTCAGGATGAGGTAGTAGCATTAATCTGCCAGTATTCTACATTCTCATTCAGAATGAGGTAGTAGCATTAATCTGCTGGTAAATCACGTTTTCATTCAGGATGAGGTAGTAGCATTAATCTGCTGGTATTATACATTCTCATTCAGGATGAGGTAGTAGCATTAATCTGCTGGTATTATACATTCTCATTCAGGATGAGGTAGTAGCTTTAATCTGCTAGTATTATACATTCTCATTCAGGATGAGGTAGTAGCATTAATCTGCTGGTAATCTACGTTTTCATTCAGGATGAGGTAGTAGCATTAATCTGCCAGTATTCTACATTCTCATTCAGGATGAGGTAGTAGCATTAATCTGCTGGTAATCTACTTTTTCATTCAGGATGAGGTAGTAGCATTAATCTGCTGGTAATCTACGTTTTCATTCAGGATGAGGTAGTAGCATTAATCTGCTGGTAATCTACGTTTTCATTCAGGATGAGGTAGTAGCATTAATCTGCTGGTATTATACATTCTCATTCAGGATGAGGTAGTAGCATTAATCTGCTAGTATTATACATTCTCATTCAGGATGAGGTAGTAGCATTAATCTGCTGGTAATCTATGTTTTCATTCAGGATGTAGTAGCATTAATCTGCTGGTATTATACATTCTCATTCAGGATGAGGTAGTAGCATTAATCTGCTAGTATTATACATTCTCATTCAGAATGAGGTAGTAGCATTAATCTGCTGGTAATCAGTTTTTCATTCAGGATGAGGTAGTAGCATTAATCTGCTGGTAATCTATGTTTTCATTCAGGATAAGGTAGTAGCATTAATCTGCTGGTAATCTCCATTTTCATTCAGGATGAGGTAGTAGCATTAATCTGCTGGTAATCTACGTTTTCATTCAGGATGAGGTAGTAGCATTAATCTGCTGGTATTATACATTCTCATTCAGGATGAGGTAGTAGCATTAATCTGCTAGTATTATACATTCTCATTCAGGATGAGGTAGTAGCATTAATCTGCTGGTAATCTACGTTTTCATTCAGGATGAGGTAGAAGCATTAATCTGCTGGTAATCACGTTTTCATTCAGGATGAGGTAGTAGCATTAATCTGCTGGTAATCTATGTTTTCATTCAGGATGAGGTAGTAGCATTAATCTGCTGGTATTATACATTCTCATTCAGGATGAGGTAGTAGCATTAATCTGCTGGTAATCTATGTTTTCATTCAGGATGAGGTAGTAGCATTAATCTGCTGGTATTATACATTCTCATTCAGGATGAGGTAGTAGCATTAATCTGCTGGTATTATACATTCTCATTCAGGATGAGGTAGTAGCATTAATCTGCTGGTATTCTACATTCTCATTCAGGATGAGGTAGTAGCATTCATCTGCTAGTATTATACATTCTCATTCAGGATGAGGTAGTAGCATTAATCTGCCAGTATTCTACATTCTCATTCAGAATGAGGTAGTAGCATTAATC
Organism: Oncorhynchus tshawytscha; assembly: GCF_018296145.1. Classification (NCBI taxonomy): domain Eukaryota; kingdom Metazoa; phylum Chordata; class Actinopteri; order Salmoniformes; family Salmonidae; genus Oncorhynchus; species Oncorhynchus tshawytscha. The sequence goes on from NW_024609508.1 coordinate 41,651, forward strand.
TGCTGGTAAATCACGTTTTCATTCAGGATGAGGTAGTAGCATTAATCTGCTGGTATTATACATTCTCATTCAGGATGAGGTAGTAGCATTAATCTGCTGGTATTATACATTCTCATTCAGGATGAGGTAGTAGCATTAATCTGCTAGTATTATACATTCTCATTCAGGATGAGGTAGTAGCATTAATCTGCTGGTAATCTACGTTTTCATTCAGGATGAGGTAGTAATATTAATCTGCCAGTATTCTACATTCTCATTCAGGATGAGGTAGTAGCATTAATCTGCTGGTATTATACATTCTCATTCAGGATGAGGTAGTAGCATTAATCTGCTGGTAATCTATGTTTTCATTCAGGATGAGGTAGTAGCATTAATCTGCTGGTAATCTACGTTTTCATTCAGGATGAGGTAGTAGCATTAATCTGCTGGTATTATACATTCTCATTCAGGATGAGGTAGTAGCATTAATCTGCTAGTATTATACATTCTCATTCAGGATGAGGTAGTAGCATTAATCTGCTGGTAATCTATGTTTTCATTCAGGATGAGGTAGTAGCATTAATCTGCTGGTATTATACATTCTCATTCAGGATGAGGTAGTAGCATTAATCTGCTAGTATTATACATTCTCATTCAGGATGAGGTAGTAGCATTAATCTGCTGGTAATCTACATTTTCATTCAGGATGAGGTAGTAGCATTAATCTGCTGGTAATTGTTTTCATTCAGGATAAGGTAGTAGCATTAATCTGCTGGTAATCTCCATTTTCATTCAGGATGAGGTAGTAGCATTAATCTGCTGGTAATCTACGTTTTCATTCAGGATGAGGTAGTAGCATTAATCTGCTGGTAATCTACGTTTTCATTCAGGATGAGGTAGTAGCATTAATCTGCTGGTATTATACATTCTCATTCAGGATGAGGTAGTAGCATTAATCTGCTAGTATTATACATTCTCATTCAGGATGAGGTAGTAGCATTAATCTGCTGGTAATCTCCATTTTCATTCAGGATGAGGTAGTAGCATTAATCTGCTGGTAATCTACGTTTTCATTCAGGATGAGGTAGTAGCATTAATCTGCTGGTATTATACATTCTCATTCAGGATGAGGTAGTAGCATTAATCTGCCAGTATTCTACATTCTCATTCAGGATGAGGTAGTAGCATTAATCTGCTGGTAAATACGTTTTCATTCAGGATGAGGTAGTAGCATTAATCTGCTGGTAATCTACGTTTTCATTCAGGATGAGGTAGTAGCATTAATCTGCCAGTATTCTACATTCTCATTCAGGATGAGGTAGTAGCATTAATCTGCTGGTAAATCACGTTTTTATTCAGGATGAGGTAGTAGCATTAATCTGCTGGTATTATACATTCTCATTCAGGATGAGGTAGTAGCATTAATCTGCTGGTATTATACATTCTCATTCAGGATGAGGTAGTAGCATTAATCTGCTAGTATTATACATTCTCATTCAGGATGAGGTAGTAGCATTAATCTGCTGGTAATCTACGTTTTCATTCAGGATGAGGTAGTAGCATTAATCTGCCAGTATTCTACATTCTCATTCAGGATGAGGTAGTAGCATTAATCTGCTGGTAATCTACTTTTCATTCAGGATGAGGTAGTAGCATTAATCTGCTGGTAATCTACGTTTTCATTCAGGATGAGGTAGTAGCATTAATCTGCTGGTAATCTACGTTTTCATTCAGGATGAGGTAGTAGCATTAATCTGCTGGTATTATACATTCTCATTCAGGATGAGGTAGTAGCATTAATCTGCTAGTATTATACATTCTCATTCAGGATGAGGTAGTAGCATTAATCTGCTGGTAATCTATGTTTTCATTCAGGATGAGGTAGTAGCATTAATCTGCTGGTATTATACATTCTCATTCAGGATGAGGTAGTAGCATTAATCTGCTAGTATTATACATTCTCATTCAGAATGAGGTAGTAGCATTAATCTGCTGGTAATCTAGTTTTTCATTCAGGATGAGGTAGTAGCATTAATCTGCTGGTAATCTATGTTTTCATTCAGGATAAGGTAGTAGCATTAATCTGCTGGTAATCTCCATTTTCATTCAGGATGAGGTAGTAGCATTAATCTGCTGGTAATCTACGTTTTCATTCAGGATGAGGTAGTAGCATTAATCTGCTGGTATTATACATTCTCATTCAGGATGAGGTAGTAGCATTAATCTCCTAGTATTATACATTCTCATTCAGGATGAGGTAGTAGCATTAATCTGCTGGTAATCTACGTTTTCATTCAGGATGAGGTAGAAGCATTAATCTGCTGGTAATCTACGTTTTCATTCAGGATGAGGTAGTAGCATTAATCTGCTGGTAATCTATGTTTTCATTCAGGATGAGGTAGTAGCATTAATCTGCTGGTATTATACATTCTCATTCAGGATGAGGTAGTAGCATTAATCTGCTGGTAATCTATGTTTCATTCAGGATGAGGTAGTAGCATTAATCTGCTGGTATTATACATTCTCATTCAGGATGAGGTAGTAGCATTAATCTGCCAGTATTCTACATTCTCATTCAGGATGAGGTAGTAGCATTAATCTGCTGGTAATCTACTTTTTCATTCAGGATGAGGTAGTAGCATTAATCTGCTGGTAATCTACGTTTTCATTCAGGATGAGGTAGTAGCATTAATCTGCCAGTATTCTACATTCTCATTCAGGATGAGGTAGTAGCATTAATCTGCTTGTAAATCACGTTTTCATTCAGGATGAGGTAGTAGCATTAATCTGCTGGTATTATACATTCTCATTCAGGATGAGGTAGTAGCATTAATCTGCTGGTAATCTACATTCACATTCAGGATGAGGTAGTAGCATTAATCTGCTGGTATTATACATTCTCATTCAGGATTAGGTAGTAGCATTAATCTGCTGGTAATCTACGTTTTCATTCAGGATGAGGTAGTAGCATTAATCTGCCAGTATTCTACATTCTCATTCAGGATGAGGTAGTAGCATTAATCTGCTGGTAAATCACGTTTTCATTCAGGATGAGGTAGTAGCATTAATCTGCTGGTAATCTACGTTTTCATTCAGGATGAGGTAGTAGCATTAATCTGCTGGTAATCTACGTTTTCATTCAGGATGAGGTAGTAGCATTAATCTGCTGGTATTATACATTCTCATTCAGGATGAGGTAGTAGCATTAATCTGCTAGTATTATACATTCTCATTCAGGATGAGGAAGTAGCATTAATCTGTTGGTAATCTATGTTTTCATTCAGGATGAGGTAGTAGCATTAATCTGCTGGTATTATACATTCTCATTCAGGATGAGGTAGTAGCATTAATCTGCTAGTATTATACATTCTCATTCAGGATGAGGTAGTAGCATTAATCTGCTGGTAATCTAGTTTTCATTCAGGATGAGGTAGTAGCATTAATCTGCTGGTAATCTATGTTTTCATTCAGGATAAGGTAGTAGCATTAATCTGCTGGTAATCTCCATTTTCATTCAGGATGAGGTAGTAGCATTAATCTGCTGGTAATCTACGTTTTCATTCAGGATGAGGTAGTAGCATTAATCTGCTGGTATTATACATTCTCATTCAGGATGAGGTAGTAGCATTAATCTGCTAGTATTATACATTCTCATTCAGGATGAGGTAGTAGCATTAATCTGCTGGTAATCTACATTCTCATTCAGGATGAGGTAGTAGCATTAATCTGCTGGTAATCTACGTTTTCATTCAGGATGAGGTAGTAATATTAATCTGCCAGTATTCTACATTCTCATTCAGGATGAGGTAGTAGCATTAATCTGCTGGTATTATACATTCTCATTCAGGATGAGGTAGTAGCATTAATCTGCTGGTAATCTATGTTTTCATTCAGGATGAGGTAGTAGCATTAATCTGCTGGTATTATACATTCTCATTCAGGATGAGGTAGTAGCATTAATCTGCCAGTATTCTACATTCTCATTCAGAATGAGGTAGTAGCATTAATCTGCTGGTAATCTACGTTTTCATTCAGGATGAGGTAGTAGTAAGTGATCTACGTTTTCATTCAGGATGAGGTAGTAGCATTAATCTGCCAGTATTCTACATTCTCATTCAGGATGAGGTAGTAGCATTAATCTGCTGGTAAATCACGTTTTCATTCAGGTTGAGGTAGTAGCATTAATCTGCTGGTATTATACATTCTCATTCAGGATGAGGTAGTAGCATTAATCTGCTGGTAATCTATGTTTTCATTCAGGATAAGGTAGTAGCATTAATCTGCTGGTAATCTCCATTTTCATTCAGGATGAGGTAGTAGCATTAATCTGCTGGTAATCTACGTTTTCATTCAGGATGAGGTAGTAGCATTAATCTGCTGGTATTATACATTCTCATTCAGGATGAGGTAGTAGCATTAATCTGCCAGTATTCTACATTCTCATTCAGGATGAGGTAGTAGCATTAATCTGCTGGTAAATCACGTTTTCATTCAGGATGAGGTAGTAGCATTAATCTGCTGGTAATCTAAGTTTTCATTCAGGATGAGGTAGTAGCATTAATCTGCCAGTATTCTACATTCTCATTCAGAATGAGGTAGTAGCATTAATCTGCTGGTAAATCACGTTTTCATTCAGGATGAGGTAGTAGCATTAATCTGCTGGTATTATACATTCTCATTCAGGATGAGGTAGTAGCATTAATCTGCTGGTATTATACATTCTCATTCAGGATGAGGTAGTAGCATTAATCTGCTGGTATTATACATTCTCATTCAGGATGAGGTAGTAGCATTAATCTGCTGGTAATCTATGTTTTCATTCAGGATGAGGTAGTAGCATTAATCTGCTGGTATTATACATTCTCATTCAGGATGAGGTAGTAGCATTAATCTGCCAGTATTCTACATTCTCATTCAGAATGAGGTAGTAGCATTAATCTGCTGGTAAATCACTTTTTTATTCAGGATGAGGTAGTAGCATTAATCTGCTGGTAATCTACGTTTTCATTCAGGATGAGGTAGTAGCATTAATCTGCTGGTATTATACATTCTCATTCAGGATGAGGTAGTAGCATTAATCTGCTAGTATTATACATTCTCATTCAGGATGAGGTAGTAGCATTAATCTGCTGGTAATCTACATTTTCATTCAGGATGAGGTAGAAGCATTAATCTGCTGGTAATCTACGTTTTCATTCAGGATGAGGTAGTAGCATTAATCTGCTGGTAATCTACCTTTTCATTCAGGATGAGGTAGTAGCATTAATCTGCTGGTATTATACCTTCTCATTCAGGATGAGGTAGTAGCATTAATCTGCTAGTATTATACATTCTCATTCAGGATGAGCTAGTAGCATTAATCTGCCAGTATTCTACCTTCTCATTCAGGATGAGGTAGTAGCATTAATCTGCTGGTAATCTACGTTTTCATTCAGGTTGAGGTTGTAGAATTAATATGCTATTATTCTACATTCTCATTCAGGATGCGGTAGTAGCATTAATCTGCCAGTATTCTACATTCAAATTCAGGATGAGCTAGTAGCATTAATCTGCTAGTATTATACATTCTCATTCAGGATGAGCTAGTAGCATTAATCTGCCAGTATTCTACCTTCTCATTCAGGATGAGGTAGTAGCATTAATCTGCTGGTAATCTACGTTTTCATTCAGGTTGAGGTTGTAGAATGAATCTGCTGGTAATCTACATTTTCATTCAGGATGAGGTAGTAGCATTAATCTGCTGGTATTATACGTTCTCATTCAGGATGAGGTAGTAGCATTAATCTGCTGGTAATCTACGTTTTCATTCAGGATGAGGTAGTAACATTAATCTGCCAGTATTCTACATTCTCATTCAGGATGAGGTAGTAGCATTAATCTGCTGGTAATCTACGTTTTCATTCAGGATGAGGTAGTAGCATTAATCTGCTGGTAATCTACGTTTTCATTCAGGATGAGGTAGTAGCATTAATCTGCCAGTATTCTACATTCTCATTCAGGATGAGGTAGTAGCATGAATCTGCTGGTAATCTAAGTTTTCATTCAGGATGAGGTAGTAGCATTAATCTGCCAGTATTCTACATTCTCATTCAGGATGAGGTAGTAGCATTAATCTGCTAGTATTATACATTCTCATTCAGGATTAGGTAGTAGCATTAATCTGCTGGTAATCTACGTTTTCATTCAGGATGAGGTAGAAGCATTAATCTGCTGGTAATCTACGTTTTCATTCAGGATGAGGTAGTAGCATTAATCTGCTGGTAATACGTTTTCATTCAGGATGAGGTAGTAGCATTAATCTGCCAGTATTCTACATTCTCATTCAGGGTGAGGTAGTAGCATTAATCTGCTGGTAAATCACGTTTTCATTCAGGTTGACGTTGTAGAATTAATCTGCTAGTATTATACATTCTCATTCAGGATGAGGTAGTAGCATTTATCTGCTGGTAATCTATGTTTTCATTCAGGATAAGGTAGTAGCATTAATCTGCTGGTAATCTCCATTTTCATTCAGGATGAGGTAGTAGCATTAATCTGCTGGTAATCTACGTTTTCATTCAGGATGAGGTAGTAGCATTAATCTGCTGGTATTATACATTCTCATTCAGGATGAGGTAGTAGCATTAATCTGCTGGTAATCTACGTTTTCATTCAGGATGAGGTAGTAGCATTAATCTGCTGGTAATCTAAGTTTTCATTCAGGATGAGGTAGTAGCATTAATCTGCCAGTATTCTACATTCTCATTCAGGATGAGGTAGTAGCATTAATCTGCTAGTATTATACATTCTCATTCAGGATGAGGTAGTAGCATTAATCTGCTGGTAATCTACGTTTTCATTCAGGATGAGGTAGAAGCATTAATCTGCTGGTAATCTACGTTTTCATTCAGGATGAGGTAGTAGCATTAATCTGCTGGTAATCTATGTTTTCATTCAGGATGAGGTAGTAGCATTAATCTGCTGGTAATCTACTTTTTCATTCAGGATGAGGTAGTAGCATTAATCTGCTGGTATTATACATTCTCATTCAGGATGAGGTAGTAGCATTAATCTGCTAGTATTGTACATTCTCATTCAGGGTGAGGTAGTAGCATTAATCTGCTGGTAATCTACTTTTTCATTCAGGATGAGGTAGTAACATTAATCTGCCAGTACTCTACATTCTCATTCAGGATGAGGTAGTAGCATTAATCTGCCAGTATTCTACATTCAAATTCAGGATGAGCTAGTAGCATTAATCTGCCAGTATTCTACATTCAAATTCAGGATGAGGTAGTAGCATTAATCTGCCAGTATTCTACATTCTCATTCAGGATGAGGTAGTAGCATTAATCTGCTAGTATTATACATTCTCATTCAGGATGAGGTAGTAGCATTAATCTGCTGGTAATCTACGTTTTCATTCAGGATGAGGTAGTAGCATTAATCTGCTGGTAATCTATGTTTTCATTCAGGATGAGGTAGTAGATTTAATCTGCTGGTAATCTACGTTTTCATTCAGGATGAAGTAGTTGCATTAATCTGCCAGTATTCAACATTCTCATTCAGGATGAGGTAGTAGCATTAATCTGCTAGTATTATACATTCTCATTCAGGATTAGGTGGTAGCATTAATCTGCTGGTAATCTACGTTTTCATTCAGGATGTGGTAGTAGCATTAATCTGCTGGTAATCTACATTTTCATTCAGGATGAGGTAGTAGCATTAATCTGCTGGTAATCTACGTTTTCATTCAGGTTGACGTTGTAGAATTAATCTGCTAGTATTATACATTCTATATCAGAATGAGGTTGCAAAATGTATCTGCAATTAATCACCTAGTATTCTACATTCGTATTCAGGATGAGGTTGTAGAATTAATCTGCTAGTATTCTACTTTCTCATTCAGGATGAGGTTGAAGAATTAATATGCTTGTATTCTACTTTCTCATTCAGGATGAGGTTGAATAATTAATCTGCCAGTATTTTACTTTCTATATCAGGATGAGGTTGCAAAATGTTTCTGCTATTAATCACCACGTATTCTACATTCTCCTTCAGGATGAGGTTGAATTAGAGTTTGATCTTAATTGGTTAATTCATTAATATGTATGATTTTTTGAGAAGGATGATTGAAGATCCTACTAGTGTCTTGTCATTTAGGATGTTGATCATTTTTAAGAGGACAGATTATAATGCTGAGTGGCCATGCCCATCAGTAACTGCTGTGTGTGTTTTCCACATGTCTGAGTCATTTCCCCAGTCTATTTGGCCTGATCGGTTTGGCCTGGGAGCGTCATGCAGCACAACGTATAAGCATGAACCCTATCAACATTCCAGTGGCCTGCTCAGTGCTCTGGCCTACAACAGTGTTGAGACACGACAGGCATGTGTTCAAATGTACTGGTCATTGTAGTGGTGGAGAAGCCAGAGCAGTAACAACATTGTTCTTGCAGGCAGCAATTCATCAGCCTTTTCCCAGAGACTCCTGGGTCATAGTCCTGTTAGGTTTTCAGATGCTCTGTTTCTCCCTGTCTCAGTGCTGCTATAGTGTCACAACTTGTCCTGTTTTTGTGCATGGTAGATGGCCTTTAAAAAGAGTATCTCCAATAAGTCTTTATTCTTGTTTTGTTGGCTAACATTCTGTGTTTTCATGAACTCTGCCCCCCGCCATGACAACGCCAGGAAGAATGTTGTGTGTGAGTGACAGGCCTATGGAAGGCCTCGTCCCAATACGCATTTCAAACACTTTGGGAACAATGGCCTTCGATGTGATTGAATTAATGAGCTATCGCGGACTGTCAAAAGAGCACACATACTTTCCATAAAGCTGATTATCTGTGTATGGCAGAAAGAGAAGAGAGCGGAGGGAAGTGGAGGCTTGTCTTTCACTGGGCACCTCCAAAGGAACCATCAAAGTGTGGGTCGAGGCTTAGAGAGTGCTGTTCTGGCGACGTTGTTTTGCCCTCTCCCTCCTGCCTAGCCTACTTAGCATAAATCAACCATAGGGCTTTAACAAATCTATTCAAGGAGCCAGGGGCCCCGGGGGCCCAAGAACAACATGGTTTTTCACAAGCCACCACCTCCAGGCAAGACATTTTGCAGGCAGCTATTGTTCTGCTTGAACTGTGCTTAGATTCCCTGGTCCCCAACCCCAGCCGGTCCGCTCTGGTCGTATTGAACCTGGAGAGACACACCAAGAGTGAACTACCAAGACTGGCCTAATTCAAACAGCTATACTGAGCTAGTTCAACCAAGCTATTGAGACAAGAAAATAGGGGATAGAGGTGCTGAGAGTGAAATGCTCACCAGATCAGCTAAGGGAGCCCTCTGAAACGTGAGCTAATTCTCTATTTAATCCTTTTAGCTGTTTTTTTCTCCCCTCTACATTTTTCAGGGAAGTGTCAGGAGACGTAGTTGTGGAGCAGCGTCTAGAGTTGGCTGAGGACTTGGTAAGAGATGACTGTGTAGGTTGTTGTGGAGCAACATCTAGAGTTGGCTGAGGACTTGGTAAGAGACGACTGTGTAGGTTGTTGTGGAGCAGCATCTAGAGTTGGCTGAGGACTTGGTAAGAGGACTGTAGGTTGTTGTGCATCTAGAGTTGGCTGAGGACTTGGTAAGAGACGACTGTGTAGGATGTTATCAGCAGACATAGTTGTGGAGCAGCATCTAGAGTTGGCTGAGGACTTGGTAAGAGACGACTGTGTAGGATGTTATCAGCAGACATAGTTGTGGAGCAGCATCTAGAGTTGGCTGAGGACTTGGTAAGAGACGACTGTGTAGGATGTTATCAGCAGACATAGTTGTGGAGCAGCATCTAGAGTTGGCTGAGGACTTGGTAAGAGATGACTGTGTAGGTTATTGTGGAGCAGCATCTAGAGTTGGCTGAGGACTTGGTAAGAGACGACAGTGTAGGTTGTTGTGGAGCAACATCTAGAGTTGGCTGAGGACTTGGTAAGAGACGACTGTGTAGGTTGTTGTGGAGCAGCATCTAGAGTTGGCTGAGGACTTGGTAAGCGATGACTGTGTAGGTTATTGTGGAGCAGCATCTAGAGTTGGCTGAGGACTTGGTAAGCGATGACTGTGTAGGCTGTTGTGGAGCAACATCTAGAGTTGGCTGAGGACTTGGTAGGCGATGACTGTGTAGGTTGTTGTGGAGCAGCATCTAGAGTTGGCTGAGGACTTGGTAAGCGATGACTGTGTAGGTTATTGTGGAGCAGCATCTAGAGTTGGCTGAGGACTTGGTAAGCGATGACTGTGTAGGTTGTTGTGGAGCAGCATCTAGAGTTGGCTGAGGACTTGGTAAGAGATGACTGTGTAGGTTGTTGCTTTTAAGAACAGCTTGGTTGATTTTTGGGCTGTCAAACATATTCTTTGTTAGCTTCAGCTGCCAATGAATAGCAGAGAATTAAGGAAGAGAGAGGCGTGTTCTCAAGTGGCAGTAGGTGGGCCGTGCCTCGAGTGCTTCTAAAATCACAACATTTACCGTGAAGCCATTGTCTCTAAACTCTCCTCCGTGCATATCAGATACCCACAGATCCCCCTCAATGTATAGCTGAGAGCGTGCATTCTGAAAGATATGAATTGGTCCTCACGCTGTGAGGTTAGGGACCATAAATTGGAAGCGCTTTGTGTCAGTGAGTAATATACATAGCATTATTCATAAAGAGAGAGATGAACACCTCTGGTGGTGGCTGGGCTGTGTGAGCCTGACACAGGAGTTACATATGGGCTAATGTAGACTTTTATCTGCTCCCATTGTGGGTAATATATATCCCTGGGGCTGGATCCTGTGTCTGTCATTGTACCGATAGAACAAAACTAATGATGAGCAGAATAAGGTTCCTCTGGTGGCTTCGCTGCTTAGTGAATTCAGCTTGTTATTCACCTTTTTGTGCATATGAGACAAAAAGGTCTGTAATATATAGCTAGCTGGAGCAACAACCCTAACCCTAACCCTAACCCAGCTGGAGCAACAACCCCTAACCCAGCTGGAGCAACAACCCTAACCCTAACCCTAACACTAACCCTAACCCAGCTGGAGCAACAACCCTAACCCTAACCCAGCAGGAGCAACAACCCTAACCCTAACCCAGCTGGAGCAAAACCCTAACCCTAACCCTAACCCAGCAGGAGCAACAACCCTAACCCTAACCCTAACCCAGCAGGAGCAACAACCCTAACCCTAGCCCTAACCCTAACCCAGCAGGAGCAACAACCCTAACCCTAACCCTAACCCTAACCCAGCAGGAGCAACAACCCTAACCCTAGCCCTAACCCTAACCCAGCAGGAGCAACAACCCTAACCCTAACCCTAACCCAGCTGGAGCAACAACCCTAACCCTAACCCAGCTGGAGCAACAACCCTAACCCTAACCCTAACCCAGCTGGAGCAACAACCCTAACCTAACCCAGCTGGAGCAACAACCCTAACCCTAACCCTAACCCAGCTGGAGCAAAACCCTAACCCTAACCCTAACCCTAACCCAGCTGGAGCAACAACACTAACCCTAACACTAACCCTAACCCTAACCCTAACCCTAACCCTACCCCTAACCCAGCTGGAGCAACAACCCTAACCCTAACCCTAACCCAGCTGGAGCAACAACACTAACCCTAACACTAACCCTAACACTAACCCTAACCCTAACACTAACCCTAAACCTAACCCTAACCCTAACCCTAACCCTAACCCAGCTGGAGCAACAACACTAACCCTAACACTAACACTAACCCTAACCCTAACCCAGCTGGAGCAACAACACTAACCCTAACACTAACACTAACCCTAACACTAACCCTAACCCTAACGCTAACCCAGCTGGAGCAACAACACTAACCCTAACACTACCACTACCACTAACCCTAACCCTAACCCTAACACTAACCCAGCTGGAGCAACAACACTAACCCTAACACTAACCCTAACCCTAACCCAGATGGAGCAACAACACTAACCCTAACACTAACCCTAACACTAACCCAGCTGGAGCAACAACCCTAACCCTAAACCTAAACCTAACCCTAACCCAGCTGGAGCAACAACACTAACCCTAACACTAACCCTAACACTAACCCAGCTGGAGCAACAACACTAACCCTAACACTAACCCTAACACTAACCCAGCTGGAGCAACAACCCTAACCCTAACCCTAACCCAGCTGGAGCAACAACACTAACCCTAACACTAACCCTAACACTAACCCAGCTGGAGCAATAACCCTAACCCTAACACTAACCCTAACCCTAACCCTAACCCAGCTGAGCAACAACCTAACCCTAACCCTAACCCTAACCCTAACCCAGCTGAGCAACAACCCTAACCCTAACCCAGCTGGAGCAACAACACTAACCCTAACCCTAACACTAACCCTAACCCAGCTGGAGCAACAACCCTAACCCTAACCCTAACCCTAACCCAACACTAACCCTAACCCTAACACTAACCCAGCTGGAGCAACAACACTAACCCTAACACTAACCCTAACCCTAACCCAGCTGGAGCAACAACCCTAACAACCCAGCTGGAGCAACAAACTAACCCTAACCCTAACACTAACCCTAACCCAGCTGGAGCAACAACCCTAACCCTAACACTAACCCTAACCCTAACCCTAACCCTAACACTAACCCAGCTGGAGCAACAACCCTAACCCTAACACTAACCCTAACCCTAACCAGCTGGAGCAACAACCCTAACCCTAACCCTAACCCTAACACTAACCCTAACCCTAACCCAGCTGGAGCAACAACCCTAACCCTAACCCAGCTGGAGCAACAACACTAACCCTAACCCTAACACTAACCCTAAACCTAACCCTAACCCTAACCCTGGAGCAACAACACTAACCCTAACACTAACCTAACCCTAACCCTAACCCAGCTGGAGCAACAACACTAACCCTAACACTAACCCTAACACTAACCTAACCCTAACCCAGCTGGAGCAACAACACTAACCCTAACACCACTAACCCTAACCTAACCCTAACCCTAACACTAACCCAGCTGGAGCAACAACACTAACCCTAACACTAACCACTAACCCTAACCCTAACCTAACCCTAACACTAACCCAGCTGGAGCAACAACCCTAACCCTAACACTAACCCTAACCCTAAACCCAGCTGGAGCAACAACACTAACCCTAACACTAACCCTAACACTAACCCAGCTGGAGCAACAACAACCCTAACCCTAAACCTAAACCTAACCCTAACCCAGCTGGAGCAACAACACTAACCCTAACACTAACCCTACTAACCCAGCTGGAGCAACAACACTAACCCTAACACTAACCCTAACACTAACCCAGCTGGAGCAACAACCCTAACCCTAACCCTAACCCAGCTGGAGCAACAACACTAACCCTAACACTAACCCTAACACTAACCCAGCTGGAGCAATAACCCTAACCCTAACACTAACCCTAACACTAACCCTAACCCTGGAGCAAACCCTAACCCAGCTGGAGCAACAACCCTAACCCTAACACTAACCCTAACCCAGCTGGAGCAAACTAACCTAACCCTAACCCAGCTGGAGCAACAACCCTAACCCTAACCCAGCTGGAGCAACAACACTAACCCTAACCCCCTAACCCAGCTGGAGCAACAACCTAACCCTAACCCTAACCCTAACCCTAACCCTAACCCTAACACTAACCCAGCTGGAGCAACAAACTAACCCTAACACTAACTAACCCTAACCCAGCTGGAGCAACAACCCTAACCCTAACCCAGCTGGAGCAACTAACCCTAACCCAGCTGGAGCAACAACACTAACCCTAACCCTAACACTAACCCTAACCCAGCTGAGCAACAACACTAACCCTAAACTAACCCTAACCCTAACCCTAACCCTAACTAACCCAGCTGGAGCAACCCTAACCCTAAACTAACCCTAACCCAGCTGGAGCAACAACACTAACCCTAACACTAACCCTAACTAACCCAGCTGGAGCAACAACCTAACCCTAACACTAACCCTAACCCAGCTGGAGCAACAACCCTAACCCTAACCCTAACCCTAACCCAGCTGGAGCTAACAACCTAACCCTAACCCTAACCCAGCTGGAGCAACAACCCTAACACTAACCCTAACAACCCTAACCCTAACCCTAACCCAGCTGGAACCCTAACTAACCCTAACTAACCCTAACCAGCTGGAGCAAACTAACCCTAACCCTAACACTAACCCTAACCCAGCTGGAGCAACAACCCTAACCCTAACCCTAACCCTAACCCTAACCCAGCTGGAACAACAACCCTAACCCTAACTAACCCTAACCCAGCTGGAGCAACAACCCTAACCCTAACCCTAACACTAACCCTAACCCAGCTGGAGCAACAACCTAACCCTAACCCTAACACTAACCCTAACCCAGCTGGAGCACCAACACTAACCCCCTAACCCTAACCTAACCCAGCTGGAGCAACAACCCTAACCCTAACCCAACCCTAAACTAACTAACCCTAACCCTAACCCTAACCCTAACCCTAACCCAGCTGGAGCAACAACCCTAACCCTAACCCAACCCTAACACTAACCCTAACACTAACCCTAACCCTAACCCAGCTGGAGCAACAACCCTAACCCTAACCCAACCCTAACCCTAACACTAACCCTAACACTAACCCTAACCCTAACCCTAACCCTAACCCTAACCCAGCTGGAGGAACAACACTAACCCTAACACTAACCCTAACACTAACCCTAACACTAACCCTAACCCTAACCCTAACACTAACCCAGCTGGAGCAACAAAAAAAAACATTAGCTTCCAGCCTAAGCAGTCCTGTCTGTGAACATATGTTTGTGAGTCGGTAGCCAAACTAGTCAGTCCTGCCTGAGAGGATCACCTCTTCTTGGGGTTAATCGTGTCTCTGGCAGACCCTCTATCTAATTTCTATTCTGTCTATTCTCTCTACAGCCTCTAGCAGAGCTGGACATGTTGGCACTGAAATGAAACATTTCTAATTTCAGTCTCAATTCTTTCATTGTTTTTTCACTAAAAGACTAGGACCCTTATTTAGGATTCACAATGTGTATAAAGTCACATCTAGTACAATAGCAAAGTAACACAGACTATACTAATTGAGATATAAAAGCTTCTGAGATATACACTGAGTATACCAGACATTAGGAACACTTTCCTAACATTGAGTTTCACACAACCCCCTTCCCCTCAGAACTGCCTCAGTTTGCTGGGGCATGGACTCTACAAGGTGTCGGAAGCGTTCCACAGGGATGCTGGCCCATGTTGAGTCCAATGCTTCACACTGTTGTGTCAAGTTGGCTGGATGTCCTTTGGGTGGTGGACCATTCTTGATACACAGGGGAAACTGTTGAGCATGAAAAACCCGCCAGCATTGCAGTTCTTGACACAAACCGGTGTGCCTGGCACCTATAACCATACCCCATTCAAAGGCACTTAAATGTTGTCTTACCCATTCACCCTCTGAATGACACACATACACAATCCATGTCTCAATTATCTCAAGGCTTAAAAATGTTTTTTTTTTTACCCGTTTCCTCCCCTTCATCTACACTGATTTAAGTGTATTTAACAAGTGACATCAATAAGGGATCATCTCTTTCAACCTGGAATCACCTGGTCAGTCTATGTCATGGAAAGAGCAGGTGTTCTTAATGTTTTGTATACTCGAGTCTATTCTTAAATACTGTGTTTCTCTGGACTTCATAGTACTTCTTCTACCATGAAAGGCAAGATAGGGCAAAGGGACATAACCCTCCTCCTCCGCCTCCATTCTCCAGGCTGTCATAGGGCGTGGTAAATTAAATAGGGGAGAAAGCGCTTGACTTTTATTGTTGTAGGTCCTAATTCTAATTCACTGGACCAGACCTTTTGTGCCACTGAGTGCTTCATTTGCAGTTTGCATGGGCAGATCCGTTAACTCCAGCTAGAGCCTTTCATCGGGCCGCTATTAGTCACTGCAGATTGATCAATACATCATGTACAGAACATGTTGGATACAGACGTCTGGAGGCTTTGTGGGCCTGCAGATAATGACTTCTTTATTCAGAGCAGCTTGTAGGAACACAGAGATAAAGGCAGCCACTCTGCCTACAACTGTATCTCACTGATTATAAGTGGGGGAAGTGAGAAAGCACAGAGAGACTTTATTGTACTACGCTGAGAGCCTGAGTTCTAAAGATCTGAGAGGAAAACTGGCCCATTTTCTCTGCTGCCATTTAAAAAGGAATCTGTCCCTTCTCAGAGCTTCACAGAGCAATATATAGGTGCTCTGAAACATGGATCTGCAGGATTTCAATCTATAGGTATCTCCCTCTGACAACCACATTTATCCTGGGAGGGCTGTTCTACATATTTTAAGGAGTCAAAATAAACACTATGTCATGTTGGCATGAAGGATCTACATATTTTAAGGAGTCAAAATAAACACTATGTCATGTTGGCATGAAGGATCTACATATTTTAAGGAGTCAAAATAAACACTATGTCATGTTGGCATGAAGGATCTACATATTTTAAGGAGTCAAAATAAACACTATGTCACGTTGGCATGAAGGATCTACATATTTTAAGGAGTCAAAATAAACACTATGTCACGTTGGCATGAAGGATCTACATATTTTAAGGAGTCAAAATAAACACTATGTCATGTTGGCATGAAGGATCGGGAGACAGAAGAAGGAATGCATAATCTGATTTTTATTATACCTAACATTACGGCATTCCGTGTAAAGTCACAGGGACGAAGACCAAACAAACACTATACAAAACACAGGGTTGAAACCCAAACAAAAGAGCGAGGAGTACCTCAAATAAATAACACAAGCTCACAATGATTAACACATGGGACCAGACCCGTAATCATCTGCCCAATCCACAAGGGCACAAAGGCCCAAAACACACAGCTCAGGTACTCACACGCACCAACGAGCATTGTAACAATAATGGACAACACAATGGAAGCCAAAGGGCACATATATACAAATCCAATCCAATCAGTGGGAATAGGGGCCAGGTATGCCTAACGAATGTTCCAGTTGGATCCGTGACACACTCATCGTATTCTCTCTCAAGCTTCTCTTTTTTACAAGTGGGTGTTGGTTCTGGAGATAGTGGCTGTATTGTTCTGGAGAAGAGGAGGTTGTTGGGTCTGGAGATAGTGGCTGTATGTATTGTTCTGGAGTAGAGGAGGTTGTTGGGTCTGGAGATAGTGGCTGTATTGTTCTGGAGTAGAGGAGGTTGTTGGGTTCTGGAGATAGTGGCTGTATGTATTGTTCTGGAGTAGAGGAGGTTGTTGGGTCTGGGGATAGTGGCTGTATGTATTGTTCTGGAGTAGAGGAGGTTGTTGGGTTCTGAGATAGTGGCTGTATTGTTCTGGAGTAGAGGAGGTTGTTGGGTCTGGAGATAGTGGCTGTATGTATTGTTCTGGAGTAGAGGGGGTTATTGGGTTCTGGAGATAGTGGCTGTATTGTTCTGGAGTAGAGGAGGTTGTTGGGTGCTGGAGATAGTGGCTGTATGTATTGTTCTGGAGTAGAGGGGGTTGTTGGGTTCTGGAGATAGTGGCTGTAGTGTTCTGGAGTAGAGGAGGTTGTTGGGTGCTGGAGATAGTGGCTGTATGTATTGTTCTGGAGTAGAGGGGGTTGTTGGGTTCTGGACATAGTGGCTGTATTGTTCTGGAGTAGAGGAGGTTGTTGGGTGCTGGAGATAGTGGCTGTATGTATTGTTCTGGAGTAGTGGAGGTTGTTCGGTCTGGAGATGGTGGGTTTATGTATTGTTCTGGAGTAGAGGAGGTTGTTGGGTGCTGGAGATAGTGGCTGTATGTATTGTTCTGGAGTAGAGGAGGTTGTTCGGTCTGGAGATGGTGGGTGTATGTATTGTTCTGGAGTAGAGGGGGTTGTTGGGTCTGGAGATAGTGGCTGTATGTATTGTTCTGGCGTAGAGGAGGTTGTTGGGTTCTGGAGATAGTGGCTGTATTGTTCTGGAGTAGAGGAGGTTGTTGGGTGCTGGAGATAGTGGCTGTATGTATTGTTCTGGAGTAGAGGGGGTTGTTGGGTTCTGGACATAGTGGCTGTATGTATTGTTCTGAAGTAGAGGAGGTTGTTCGGTCTGGAGATGGTGGGTTTATGTATTGTTCTGGAGTAGAGGAGGTTGTTGGGTGCTGGAGATGGTGGGTGTATGTATTGTTCTGGAGTAGAGGGGGTTGTTGGGTCTGGAGATAGTGGGTTTATGTATTGTTCTGGAGTAGAGGAGGTTGTTGGGTGCTGGAGATAGTGGCTGTATGTATTGTTCTGGAGTAGAGGAGGTTGTTGGGTGCTGGAGATAGTGGCTGTATGTATTGTTCTGGAGTAGAGGAGGTTGTTCGGTCTGGAGATGGTGGCTGTATGTATTGTTCTGAAGTAGAGGAGGTTGTTGGGTGCTGGAGATAGTGGCTGTATGTATTGTTCTGGAGTAGAGGAGGTTGTTCGGTCTGGAGATGGTGGCTGTATGTATTGTTCTGGAGTAGAGGAGGTTGTTGGGTGCTGGAGATAGTGGCTGTATGTATTGTTCTGGAGTAGAGGAGGTTGTTCGGTCTGGAGATGGTGGCTGTATGTATTGTTCTGAAGTAGAGGAGGTTGTTGGGTGCTGGAGATAGTGGCTGTATGTATTGTTCTGGAGTAGAGGAGGTTGTTCGGTCTGGAGATGGTGGCTGTATGTATTGTTCTGGAGTAGAGGAGGTTGTTCGGTCTGGAGATGGTGGCTGTATGTATTGTTCTGGAGTAGAGGTGGTTGTTGGGTGCTGGAGATAGTGGCTGTATGTATTGTTCTGGGTAGAGGAGGTTGTTCGGTCTGGAGATGGTGGCTGTATATATTGTTCTGGAGTAGAGGAGGTTGTTGGGTGCTGGAGATAGTGGCTGTATGTATTGTTCTGGAGTAGAGGAGGTTGTTCGGTCTGGAGATGTTGGCTGTATGTATTGTTCTGGAGTAGAGGAGGTTGTATTGGTCTCTGAGATAGTGGCTGTATTTATTGTTCTGGGGTAAAGGGGTCTATATTCAGAAAACACTTTGATAAGGGCTGTGAGCCAATGAGCAGCTTGGTATGAAGGGAGAGGGACCTCTGTGTAAATGGGAGGGAGCGGGAGAAGGCTGTCTTAGTTTAACACATGGCCTCTAAACCTCACAGCTACTGTATAGACTTACCTATAATACGTTAGAGGATAAAAATCTAACATATGAATTATCAACGCCTTATTTTTCAGATATCATCACATCACATTGTCTGACATCAACTTGTGGTGTTAGCACCACTAACCGATTATGTTTATTTTGATGAATGTGGAATGTCAGAATTCCCATGGGGAAAATGCTTTTAATTGGAGACAGTTGGTATCCTTGTCTAGTTCCGTGGCTAAAATAAATATCAAATCAAATGTAATTTGTTACTTGCTTCGTAAATGACAGGTGTAGTCTAACACGGAACCCAAACCGGCTGCGTGCACCATCGTGTGCCATCATACATACATACATTTTGTCCCCCCACACCAAACGCGATCACGACACGCAGGTTAAAATATTAAAACAAACTCTGAACCAATTACATTAATTTGGGGACAGGTTGAAAAGCATTAAACATGTATGGCAATTTAGCTAGTTAGCCTGCACTTGCTTGCTAATTTGTCCTATTTAGCTAGCTTCCTGTTGATAGATAATTTGTCCTGGGATATAAACATTGAGTTGTTATTTTACCTGAAATGCACAAGGTCCTCTACTCCGACAATTAATCCATACATAAAACGGTCAACCGAATCGTTTCTAGTCATCTCTCCTCCCTCCAGGCTTTTTCATCTTTGAACTTAATATGGTGACTGGCATCTAAACGTTCATAGTAGTACCACGATGGCAAAACAGTTCATCTTTCAATCAACCACGTGGGTATAACCAATGAGGAGATGGCACATGGGTACCTGCTTCTCTAAACCAATGAGGAAATGGGAGAGGCAGGACTTGCAGCGCGATCTGCATCAGAAATAGGAATGACTTCTATTTTAGCCCTTGGTAACGCAGAAGCTCGTTGGCATGCGCAAGCAGTGTGGGTGCAATAATTGAATAACATGGATTTCTAAATTTATTTTGCAACGCTCGCGCACGCGACATGTCCAGTCTGGTCATCATGTTACAATGAAATGTTTTTAAAAAACAGCTTAGCTAAAATACATCAGGTGTCCATCCAATGTTGATCCCTGCACCTGTGACAGTTTGTATGAAAAGTTTTTATCTATCCAAGAAGGATACTTCCAAAGGTGGCCCAATTAAATTATGAGATGGTTCTGCTGTCCCAGATCACGTGATGGCTCACTTCAGGAAGACAAAAAAGAAGACCTTATATTTAGAAAAAAACAAACAATAGATTTGATGATTAGATGAGTTTATTAGTCACATGCAAAGGGTCACAGATATAATTGCAGGATACATTGAAGTTCTTAAGCTCTGAGTTACAACAGTGCTGATCAATAACAGATAGTCCTGCTGATCAATAACAGATAGTCCTGCTGGTCAATAACAGATGGTCCTGCTGGTCAATAACAGATAGTCCTGCTAATCAATAACAGACAGTCCTGCTGATCAATAACATATAGTCCTGCTGATCAATAACAGGTAGACCTGCTGATCAATAACAGATAGTCCTGCTGGTCAATAACATATGGTCCTGCTGGTCAATAACAGGTAGTCCTGCTGCTGCTACTATAGGTACTGCTGCTACTGTTACTACTACTGATGCTACTGCTGCTACTACTGCTACTACTAATACTAAAAGTACTGCTTCTACTGCTACTATAAGTAGAACTACTACTGCCACTATTGCTAGTCCTACGGCTAGTACCAGTACTACTACTGCTAGTACTACTACTACTACTGCAAGTACTGCTACTGCTAGTATTACTACCTACTACTACCACTACTACTGCAAGTACTACTACTGCTACTATAACTACTGCTGCTACTGCTAGTACTACTACTACTGCTGCTACTGCTAGTACTACTACTACTGCTGCTACTGGCAGTACTACTATAACTGCTGCTAATGCTAGCACTACTACTACTACTGCTACTATTGCCAGTACTACGACTACTGCTGCTACTGCTAGTACTACCGCTACAGCTAGTACTACTACTACTACTGCTGCTACTGCTAGTACTACTAGTACTACTGCTACTCCTACTGGTAGTACTACTGCTGCTACTGCTTTTATAACTACTGTAGTCACTGCAAGTACTACTACTACTACTACTACTTATACTGCTAGTACTGCTACTATAACTACTGCTGCTTCTGCTAGTACTTCTACTACTACTGCAAGTACTACTGCTGCTACCGCTACAGCTAGTGCTAGTGCTAGTGCTACTACTACTACTGGTAGTACTACTTCTGCTACTAATTCTAGTACTACTGCTAATACTGCTACTATAACTACTGCAACTACTGCTATTACTACTACTACTACTGCTAGTACTACTGCTAATACAATTACTGCTGCTACTGCTAATACTACTTCTACTGCTGCTACTGCCAGTACTATTATTTTACTGCTGCTAGTTCTTCTGCTTCTACCTCTAACTAATGGTGCTACTGTTAGTACTACTGTTGCTACTGATACTGCTACTGATACTGATACTAAGTAATGTTACTTTAAGTACTGCTGCTACTTCTACTACTGCTGCTACTGCTGCTACTACTACTATAAGTACTGCTGCTACTGCTGGTACTATAACTACTGCTGCTACTGCTACTATAAGTACGGCTGCTACCGCTACTACTACTGCTACTGCTGCTACTACTAATATAAGAACTGCTGCTACTGCTGCAACTATAAGTACTGCTGCTACTGCTGCTACTAGAAGTACTGCTGCTACTGCTATTAGCACTGCTGATACTATAAGCACTTCTGTTACTGCTGCTATTGCTGCTACTGCTACTATAAGTGCTACTGCTACTACTACTGCTGCTAATACTGCTACTACTACTATAAGTACTGCTGCTACTGCTGCTACTAGAAGTACTGCTGCTACTGCTGATACTATAAGCACTTATGTTACTGCTGCCATTGCTGCTTGTGCTACTATAAGTGCTACTGCTACTACTACTGCTGCTAATACTGCTACTACTACTATAAGTACTGCTACCACTGCTGCTACTATAAGTACTGATATTGCTCTATAAGTACTATTGCTACTGCCAGTACTGCTGCTACTATAAGTGCTACTGCTACTATAAGTACTACTGCTACTGCTACTACTGCTGCGACTGCTACTATAGGTACTACTGCTACTGCTATAAGTACTGCTGCTACTATTGCTACTACTGCTACTACTATAAGTACTGCTGCTACTGCTACTACCACTACTACTATAAGTACTGCTGCTACTACTACAACTATAAGTACTGCTGCTACTGTTGCTACTGTTACTATAAGTACTGCTGCTTCTGCTACTATAAGCACTACTACTACTATAAGTACTTCTGCTACTGCTAATATAAGTACTACAACTACTATAAGTAAAATGGCTGCAACTACTATTATTACTACTGCTGCTACTACTACTGTAAGTACTGCTGCTACTGCTACTATAAGTACTGCTACTACTACTACCACTACTACTACTACTGCTGATTCTACTACTACTGCTACTGCTGATTCTACTGCTACTGCTAATATAACTACGGCTGCTAATTCTGTTACTATTACCCTTTACTAAAACTACTGCTGCTCCTGCTACTACTATAACTACTACTGATACTGCTACTATAAGTACTGCTGCTACTGCTACTACAGCCACACCAGGCTCTCCTCTCCATCAGTCCCAATTCATGGAATGAGATGCACTTTGTGGCAATTTGAACATTTCAGTGCTTCCTCCCATTCCAGTGGATTATCATCTGATGACTGGTCCCCTGTGGACCCACCAGACCTGGGACTGCTGGAGAGCTGGAGAGCTGGAGCCGGGGGATGGAGCTGGGCTGAGTGCACCAAGGAACATCAGAGGCTGGTTGAGAGTCGCAGCCTGCTGCCAGCCACAGCCAACAGGCCGTTAGAACACCAACACGACTGCATGTAGCCAACGGGGCCTGTATTAAGCCATTGACAGTTTGACAGTACTATTTCCATATGGCGTATTGGTATTTACAAAGCGCCTGCTGGAGATGTTGGTTTTGTTGAGGACATGATAATGAGCTGTGGCTGCATGCTACATGCTTAACATGACTTCTGTCTCTGTCATTATAATGCTGCTGGAATGTGGCTACAACTTATACGTACGTACAAAGAGTTTCAGTTTGTATTTTGTATTTATTAAGGATCTCCATTAGCTGCTGTCTAGGCAACAGCTACTCTTCCTGGGGTCCAGCAACATTAACAAAGTTATATACAGTTACACATATTGAATGACGTTTCACAACACATTAAGTGTGTGGCCTCAGGACCCTACTCTACTATCACATTCTACAATACAACATCCATGTGTACATGTGTGTATAGTACCTGTGTAATAATATATACGTGTGTGTCTGTGTGTCTTCACAGTCTCCTCTGTTCCAGAAGGTGTATTTTTATCTGTTTTTTAAAATCTGATTCTACTGCTTGTATCAGTTACCTGATGTGGAATAGAGTTCCATGTAGTCCTGGCTCTATGTAGTACTGTGCGCCTCCAATTGTCTGGGATTGTGAAGAGACTACTGGCGGCATGTCTTGTGGGGTATGTATGGGTGTCTGAGATGTGTGCTAGTAGTTTAAACAGACCACTCGGTACATTCAGCTTGTCAACACTTCTTACAAAAACACGTAGTGATGTAGTGAAGTCAATGTCTCCACTTTGAGCCATGAGAAATGTACATGCATATTATTAATGTTGGTTAAGGGCTAGCCATGCTGTCTTCTTTGTGGCACCTGACCACATGACTGAACAGTAGTCCAGGTGCGACAAAACCAGGGCCTGTAGGACCTGCCTTGTTGATAGAGTTGTTAAGAAGGTAGAAACTAGGGCCTGTAGGACCTGCCTTGTTGATAGAGTTGTTAATTAAGAAGGTAGAAACTAGGGCCTGTAGGACCTGCCTTGTTGATAGAGTTGTTAAGAAGGTAGAAACTAGGGCCTGTAGGACCTGCCTTGTTGATAGAGTTGTTAAGAAGGTAGAAACTAGGGCCTGTAGGACCTGCCTTGTTGATAGTGTCGTTAAGAAGGTAGAAACAAGGGCCTGTACGACCTGCCTTATTGATAGAGTTGTTAAGAAGGCAGAGCAGTGCTTTATTATGGACAGACTTCTCCCTTCTCCCTTAGCTACGGCTGTATCAACATGTTTTGACCATGACAGTTTACAATCCAGGGTTACTCCAAGCATTTTAGTCACCTCAACTTGCTCAATTTCCACAATATTAATTTAGTGAATTTAGTGACTAACTTATTTCTTGCCACCCATTCTGAAACTGACTGCAGATCTTTGGGAGCACCCTACTACGGGTTGCAGTAATTTCACTCGCTATAGTAGCTGAGGTGTAAAGTGTTGAGTCATCCGCTTGCATCGTCACCAGTGGCATGTTGTTAGCCTCTAGTGACTCCCCATCCCGCATGAGGGAGCGTAATCATCGACTGACACTAATTAGCATAACGCAACAGACTTAAATATTCCTAGAAAATATTCCTATTCATGAAAATCACAAGTGAAATATATTGAGACACAGTTTAGCCTTTTGTTAATCACCCTGTCATCTCAGATTTTCAAAATATGCTTTACAGCCAAAGCTAGAAAAGCATTTGTGTAAGTTTATCGATAGCCTAGCATAGCATTTTGTCCCGCTAGCAGCAGGTAACTTGGTCACGGAAATCAGAAAAGCAATCAAACTAAATCGTTTACCTTTGATGAGCTTTGGATGTTTTCACTCAGGAGACTCCCAGTTAGATAGCCAATGTTCCTTTTTTCCAAAAATATTATTTTTTGTAGGCGAAATAGCTCCGTTTGTTCTTCACGTTTGGCTGAGAAATCGCCCGGAAATTGCTGTCACGAAAACTTGTGAAAATTCCAAATTAGCTCCATAATATCGACAGAAACATGGCAAACGTTGTTTATAATCAATCCTCAAGGTGTTTTTCAAATATCTATTCGATAATATATCCACCGGGACAATTAGTTTATCAGTAGGACCGATTGGAATAATGGCTACCTCTGTATTTTACACGAGAATCACTCTGGGAGCATCAGGTGACCACTTGCGCAATGTAGCCGCTTATGGGTATTCTTCAACATAAATGCGTAAAACTACGCCACAATGCTGTAGACACCTTGGGGAATACGAAGAAAAAGTAATCTGGCCCATTCACTGCTCAATAGGGACGCATTGGAACACAGCGCTTTCAAAACATTCGGCACTTCCATTAAAAACCTCTTAAGGATCGGACTATTTTTTTCAATATTTGCCTAAGATGACATACCCAAATCTAACTGCCTGTAGCTCAAGACCTGAAGCAAGGGTATACATATTTTTGATAACATTTGAAAAGAAACACTTTGAAGTTTGTGGAAATGTAAAATTCATGTTGGAGAATATAACACATTATATCTGGTAAAAGATAATACAATTACATTTTTTTGTACCATCATCTTTGAAATGCAAGAAAAAGACCATAAGGTATTATTCCAGCCCAGGCGCAGTTTAGATTTTGGCCACTAGATGGCAGCAGTGTATCTACAAAGTTTTAGACTGATCCAATGAACCATTGCATTTCTGTTCATCAAGACTGCCCAATTGGTTTATTAATAGAGATAGGGGGCAGCATTTCCACTTTTGGATAAATAGCGTGCACAATTTCAACTTCCTGCTACTCATGTCAGGAATATATTATATGCATATGATTAGTAGGGGTGGATAGAAAACACTCTGAAGTTTCTAAAACTGGTTCAATCATGTCTGTGACTATAACATAACTTATGTAGCAGGCAAAACCCCAAGGAAAAACTGTTCAGAATTATTTTTATTTTTTTCCTCTGACTGTTCCCTGCGTTGTCTTTGCCAAGGGAAAATTAGATAGCGACCATTTTACAGTTCCTACGACTTCCACAGGACGTCACCAGTCTTTGGAATTGGGTTGGAGTTAATCATTGGTGAAACGAAGAAGAGGCACATTGTTACGGTTTTCTAGTGGTGATGAAGGAGAGTCGGACCAAACTGCAGCGTGTCGATTGCGATCCATATTTATTAAACAAAACGTAAACACGACTAAACACTAAACACTACAAAACAATAAACGTAATGAAAACCGAAAACAGCCTATCTAGTGTAAACTAACAGAGAGTACAAGTAAGACCCTAAGGACAATCACCCACGACAAACTCAACGAATATGGCTGCCTAAATATGGTTCCCAATCAGAGACAACGATAAGCAACTGCCTCTGATTGAGAACCACTCCAGACAGCCATAGACTTTGCTAGACAACCCACTAAGCTACAATCCCAATACCACCACCAAAACCCCAAGACAAACACACCACAATTACAAAAACCCCATGCCACACCCTGGCGATTTTTTTCAATATTTGCCTAAGATGACATACCCAAATCTAACTGCCTGTAGCTCAAGACCTGAAGCAAGGGTATACATATTCTTGATAACATTTGAAAAGAAACACTTTGAAGTTTGTGGAAATGTAAAATACCAAATACATAAAGATAAACACAAAATACTTTGACCAGGGCGTGACAGAACCCCCCCCCTAAGGTGCGGACTCCCGAACGCACCTCAAAACAATAGGGAGGGTCCGGGTGGGCGTCTGTCCATGGTGGCGGCTCCGGCGCAGGACGTGGACCCCACTCATTTAATGTCTTAGTCCCCTCTCCCTTCGTCCCTGGTAGTCCACCCTCGCCGCCGACCATGGCCTAGTAGTCCTCACCCAGAACCCCACTGGACTGAGGAGCAGATCGGGACTGAAGGACAGCTCGGGACTGAGGCAGCTCGGGACTGAGGGGAAGCTCGGGAGTGAGAGGAAGCTCGGGAGTGAGAGGAAGCTCAGGAGTGAGAGGAAGCTCAGGAGTGAGAGGAAGCTCAGGCAGGTAGATAGATCTACCAGCTCCTGGCTGGCTGGTGGTTTCAGCAGATCCTGGCTGACTGGCAGATCCTGGCTGACTGGCAGATCTGGAAGAGTCTTGTTGACTGGCAGATCTGGAAGAGTCTGGTTGACTGGCAGATCTGGACGAGTCTGCTTGACTGGCAGATCTGGAAGAGTCTGGTTGACTGGCAGATCTGGAAGAGTCTGGTTGACTGGCAGATCTGGAAGAGTCTGGTTGACTGGCAGATCTGGAAGAGTCTGGTTGACTGGCAGATCTGGAAGAGTCAGGTTGACTGGCAGATCTGGAAGAGTCAGGTTGACTGGCAGATCTGGAAGAGTCAGGTTGACTGGCAGATCTGGAAGAGTCAGGTTGACTGGCAGATCTGGAAGAGTCTGGTTGACTGGCAGTTCTGGAAGAGTCTGGTTGACTGCCAGATCTGGAAGAGTCTGGTTGACTGGCAGATCTGGAAGAGTCTGGCTGACTGGCAGATCTGGCGGCGCTGGGCAGACTGGCGGCGCTGGGCAGACTGGCGGCGCTGGGCAGACTGGCGGCGCTGGGCAGACTGGCGGCGCTGGGCAGACTGGCGGTGCTGGGCAGACTGGCTGCGCTGGGCAGACTGGCGACGCTGGGCAGACTGGCGGCACTAGCTGCTCCATATAGGCTGACAGCTCTGGCGGCTCCGTGCTGACTGGCAGCTCCTTGCAGACCGACAGCTCCTTGCAGACCGACAGCTCCTTGCAGACCGACAGCTCCTTGCAGACCAACAGCTCCTTGCAAACCGACAGCTCCTTGCAGACCGACAGCTCCTTGCAGACCGACAGCTCCTTGCAGACTGACAGCTCCGTGCAGACTGACAGCTCCTTGCAGACTGCCCGCTCCTTGCAGACTGCCCGCTCCTTGCAGTCTGGCAGCTCCTTGCAGACTGGCAGCTCGATATAGACTGGCAGCTCCATGCAGACTGACAGCTCTGGCTGCTCTATGCAGACTGACAGCTCTGGCTGCTTCATGCAGACTGACAGCTCTGGCTGCTCCATGTAGACTGGCTGCTTCATGCAGACTGGCAGCTCGGGCTGCTTCATGTAGACTGACAGCTCTGGCTGCTCCATGCAGACTGACAGCTCTGGCTGCTCCATGTAGACTGGCTGCTTCATGCAGACTGACAGCTCGGGCTGCTTCATGTTGACTGACAGCTCTGGCTGCTCTGAACAGGCGGGAGACTCCAGCAGTGCTGTAGAGGAGAAAGGCTCTGACAGCGCTGGAGAGGAGGGAGACTCCGGCAGCGTAGGAGAGGAGAAAGGTTCTGGCAGCGCTGGAGAAGAGGGAGCCCCCGTAAGGATGGGCCGGAGAGACAGCCTAGTCCGGGGGGGCTGCCACCGGAGGACTGGTGCGTGGAGGTGGTGACGGATAGACCGGGCCGTGCAGGCACACTGGAGCTCTTGAGCACCGAGCCTGCCCAACCTTACCTGGTTGAATGCTCCCGGTCGCCCTGCCAGTGCGGGGAGGTGGAATAGCCCGCACTGGGCTATGCAGGCGAACCGGAGACACCGAGCGCAAGGCTGGTGCCATGTAAGCCGGCCCGAGGAGACGCACTGGGGACCAGACGCGTAGAGCTGGCTTCATGGCATTTGGCTCGACGCTCAATCTAGCCCGGCCGATACACGGAGCTGGAATATACCGAACCGGGCTGTGCACCCGCACTGGAGACACCGTGCGCTCCACAGCATAACACGGTGCCTGCCCGGTCTCTCCAGCCCCCCGGTAAGCACAGGGAGCTTGCGCAGGTCTCCTACCTGGCATAGCCATACTCCCTGTGAGCCCCCCCCCAAGAAATTTTTGGGGCTGACTCTCGGGCTTCCATCCGCTCTGCCGTGCTAGCTCCTCATAATGCCGCCTCTCTGCTTTTGCTGCCTCCAGCTCGGCTTTGGGGCGACAATAATCTCCAGGCTGATCCCAGGGTCCTTTACCATCCAGTTCGTCCTCCCATGTCCATTTCTCCAGGTAGTGCAGCCTCTCCCACTGCAGCTGCTGCTCCTGCTGTTGCTGCCTCTGTTGCCTCTGTTGCCTCTGTTCCTGCTGCTCCTTTGGGCGGCTACACTCCCCTGGTTTAGCCCAGGGTCCTCTCCCGTCGAAGATCTCCTCCCATGACCAGAAATCCTTGTTGAGCATCTCCTTTTTCGGCTGCTCCTGCCTGTTGACACGCCGCTTGGTCCGTTGGTGGTGGGTGATTCTGTTACGGTTTTCTAGTGGTGATGAAGGAGAGTCGGACCAAACTGCAGCGTGTCGATTGCGATCCATATTTATTAAACAAAACGTAAACACGACTAAACACTAAACACTACAAAACAATAAACGTAATGAAAACCGAAAACAGCCTATCTAGTGCAAACTAACAGAGAGTACAAGTAAGACCCTAAGGACAATCACCCACGACAAACTCAAAGAATATGGCTGCCTAAATATGGTTCCCAATCAGAGACAACGATAAACATCTGCCTCTGATTGAGAACCACTCCAGACAGCCATAGACTTTGCTAGACAACCCACTAAGCTACAATCCCAATACCACCACCAAAACCCCAAGACAAACACACCACAATTACAAAAACCCCATGCCACACCCTGGCCTGACCAAATACATAAAGATAAACACAAAATACTTTGACCAGGGCGTGACACACATCCTGGAACAACGTTACACTGTTGAGAGTTACGCAAGAGGGAAAATGGAGCATGTTTTGTTTACTTGCTGTATTGAATACAGATTGCCCCGTCTACAATTTGATCGATTATTAACGTTTAAAAATACCTAAAGTTGTATTACAAAGTAGTTTGAAATATATTGGCCAAGTTTATAGGCAACTTTTGAAATGTTTTGTAGTGACGTTGTGTTTTGGAAAGCAGTTATTTTCCGGATCAAACCTGCTTTATAAATGGACATTTTGGGTATACATGGACAGAATTAATCGAAAAAAAAGGACCAATTGTGATGTTTATGGGACATATTGGAGTGCCAACAAAGAAGGTTGTCAAACGTAATGCATGTTTTATATTTAATTTCAGCGTTTGTGTAGCGCCTGCTATGCTAGTTCTTTTGTTTATAACTGGTTCAGGCTGTTCAGGTGGGTGCATGCTATCAGATAATAGCTTCTCATGCCTTTGCCGAAAAGCATTTTTAAAATCTGACATGTTGGCTGGATTCACAACGAGTGTAGCTTTAATTGAATATCCTGCATGTGTGATTTAATGAAAGTTTGAGTTTTATAGCGTTTTATTTGAATTTTGCGCTCTGCATTTCCTGAGGCTATTGGCCACTTGAGACGCTCCCCTATCCATAAGAGGGTCTTCGGGATCGGTGTCCCTTCCACGGGAAGGTTGAGTTAACGATAAAACGATCTCACAAGTAGATAAGACGGTCAATGTTAAGTTGGGAACGCTATACATCATATCCAAATCAAATCACATTTTATTGGTCACATAAAGATGTCATTGCAAGTGCAGCGAAATGCTTGTGCTTCTAGTTCCGACTGTGCAGCAATATCTAACAAGTAATATCTAACAATTCCACAACAAATACCTAATGGAATAAGGAATGGAATGGAATCAGAATATATCAATATATGGATGAGCAATGACAGAGCAGCATAGGTTTAGATTTTTATTTTATTTCACCTTTATTTAACCAGGTAGGCCAGTTAAGAACAAGTTCTCATTTACAACTGCGACCTGGCCAAGATAAAGCAAAGCAGTGCGACAAAAACAACAACGCCGAGTTAAACAATAATATAGAATACAGTATATACATAAGAGATGAGAAATACAAGATATATAAACATTATATAAAGTGGCATTATTAAAATGACTAGTCTTCCATTTATTAAAGTGACCAATGATTTCAAGTCTGTATGTAGGCAACAGCCTCTCTGTGCTAGTGATGGCTATTTAACAGTCTGATGACCTCGAAATAGAAGCTGTTTTTCAGTCTCTCAGTCCTTGCTTTGATGCAACTGTACTAACCTCGCCTTTTGGATGGTAGCTACTTCCGGCGCCGACAGAGATGGCCGCCTCGCTTCGCGTTCCTAGGAAACTATGCAGTTTTTTGTTTTTTTACGTGTTATTTCTTACACTAGTACCCCAGGTCATCTTAGGTTTCTTTACATACAGCCGACAAGAACTACTGAATATAAGATCAGCGTCAACTCACCATCAGTACGACCAAGAATATGTTTTTCGCGACGCGGATCCTGTGTTCTG
Organism: Oncorhynchus tshawytscha; assembly: GCF_018296145.1. NCBI lineage: Eukaryota > Metazoa > Chordata > Actinopteri > Salmoniformes > Salmonidae > Oncorhynchus > Oncorhynchus tshawytscha. The sequence continues at coordinate 72,928 of NW_024609508.1, forward strand.
CCTTACAACCAGTGTAACCGAGTGGATTACATGCAGCGAAAAAAAAAAAAAACGACTCAGAAAAAGAGGGAAACGAAGCGTCTTCTGGTCAGACTCCGGAGACGGGCACACCGTGCACCACTCCCTAGCATTCTTCTTGCCAATGTCCAGTCTCTTGACAACAAGGTTGATGAAATCCGAGCAAGGGTAGCATTCCAGAGGGACATCAGAGACTGTAACGTTCTCTGCTTCACGGAAACATGGCTAACTGGAGAGACGCAATCCGTAGCGGTGCAGCCAGCGGGTTTCTCCACGCATCGCGCCGACAGAAACAAACATCTTTCTGGTAAGAAGAGGGGCGGGGGCGTATGTCTTATGGCCAACGTGACATGGTGTGATGAAAGAAACATACAGGAACTCAAATCCTTCTGTTCACCTGATTTAGAATTCCTCACAATCAAATGTAGACCGCATTATCTACCAAGAGAATTCTCTTCGATTATAATCACAGCCGTATATATCCCCCAAGCAGACACATCGATGGCTCTGAACGAACTTTATTTAACTCTCTGCAAACTGGAAACGATTTATCCGGAGGCTGCATTCATTGTAGCTGGGGATTTTAACAAGGCTAATCTGAAAACAAGACTCCCTAAATTTTATCAGCATATCGATTGCGCAACCAGGGGTGGAAAGACCCTGGATCATTGTTACTCTAACTTCCGCGACGCATATAAGGCCCTGCCCCGCCCCCTTTCGGAAAAGCTGACCACGACTCCATTTTGTTGATCCCTGCCTACAGACAGAAACTAAAACAAGAAGCTCCCACGCTGAGGTCTGTCCAACGCTGGTCCGACCAAGCTGACTCCACACTCCAAGACTGCTTCCATCACGTGGACTGGGAGATGTTTCGTATTGCGTCAGACAACAACATTGACGAATACGCTGATACGGTGTGCGAGTTCATTAGAACGTGCGTTGAAGATGTCGTTCCCATAGCAACGATTAAAACATTCCCTAACCAGAAACCGTGGATTGATGGCAGCATTCGTGTGAAACTGAAGGCACGAACCACTGCTTTTAATCAGGGCAAGGTGTCTGGTAACATGGCTGAATACAAACAGTGCAGCTATTCCCTCCGCAAGGCTATCAAACAAGCTAAGCGCCAGTACAGAGACAAAGTAGAATCTCAATTCAACGGCTCAGACACAAGAGGTATGTGGCAGGGTCTACAGTCAATCACGGACTACAGGAAGAAACCCAGCCCAGTCACGGACCAGGATGTCTTGCTCCCAGGCAGACTAAATAACTTTTTGCCCGCTTTGAGGACAATACAGTGCCACTGACACGGCCTGCAACGGAAACATGCGGTCTCTCCTTCACTGCAGCCGAAGTGAGTAAGACATTTAAACGTGTTAACCCTCGCAAGGCTGCAGGCCCAGACGGCATCCCCAGCCGCGCCCTCAGAGCATGCGCAGACCAGCTGGCCGGTGTGTTTACGGACATATTCAATCAATCCCTATACCAGTCTGCTGTTCCCACATGCTTCAAGAGGGCCACCATTGTTCCTGTTCCCAAGAAAGCTAAGGTAACTGAGCTAAACGACTACCGCCCGTAGCACTCACATCCGTCATCATGAAGTGCTTTGAGAGACTAGTCAAGGACCATATCACCTCCACCCTACCTGACACCCTTGACCCACTCCAATTTGCTTACCGCCCAAATAGGTCCACAGACGATGCAATCTCAACCACACTGCACACTGCCCTAACCCATCTGGACAAGAGGAATACCTATGTGAGAATGCTGTTCATCGACTACAGCTCGGCATTCAACACCATAGTACCCTCCAAGCTCGTCATCAAGCTCGAGACCCTGGGTCTCGACCCCGCCCTGTGCAACTGGGTACTGGACTTCCTGACGGGCCGCCCCCAGGTGGTGAGGGTAGGCAACAACATCTCCTCCCCGCTGATCCTCAACACTGGGGCCCCACAAGGGTGCGTTCTGAGCCCTCTCCTGTACTCCCTGTTCACCCACGACTGCGTGGCCATGCACGCCTCCAACTCAATCATCAAGTTTGCGGACGACACAACAGTGGTAGGCTTGATTACCAACAACGACGAGACGGCCTACAGGGAGGAGGTGAGGGCCCTCGGAGTGTGGTGTCAGGAAAATAACCTCACACTCAACGTCAACAAAACTAAGGAGATGATTGTGGACTTCAGGAAACAGCAGAGGGAACACCCCCATCCACATCGATGGAACAGTAGTGGAGAGGGTAGCAAGTTTTAAGTTCCTCGGCATACACATCACAGACAAACTGAATTGGTCCACTCACACAGACAGCATCGTGAGGAAGGCGCAGCAGCGCCTCTTCAACCTCAGGAGGCTGAAGAAATTCGGCTTGTCACCAAAAGCACTCACAAACTTCTACAGATGCACAATCGAGAGCATCCTGGCGGGCTGTATCACCGCCTGGTATGGCAACTGCACCGCCCTCAACCGTAAGGCTCTCCAGAGGGTAGTGAGGTCTGCACAACGCATCACCGGGGGCAAACTACCTGCCCTCCAGGACACCTACACCACCCGATGCTACAGGAAGGCCATAAAGATCATCAAGGACATCAACCACCCGAGCCACTGCCTGTTCACCCCGCTGTCATCCAGAAGGCGAGGTCAGTACAGGTGCATCAAAGCTGGGACCGAGAGACTGAAAAACAGCTTCTATCTCAAGGCCATCAGACTGTTAAACAGCCACCACTAACATTGAGTGGCTACTACCAACACACTGTCAATGACACTGACTCTACTCCAGCCACTTTAATCATGGGAATTGATGGGAAATTATGTAAATATATCACTAGCCACTTTAAACAATGCTACCTTATATAATGTTACTTACCCTACATTGTTCATCTCATATGCATACGTTGATACTGTACTCTATATCATCGACTGCATCCTTATGTAATACATGTATCACTAGCCACTTTAACTATGCCACTTGGTTTACATACTTATCTCATATGTATATACTGTACTCGATATCATCTACTGTATCTTGCCTATGCTGCTCTGTACCATCACTCATTCATATATCCTTATGTACATATTCTTTATCCCCTTACACTGTGTATAAGACAGTAGTTTTTTTGGAATTGTTAGTTAGATTACTTGCTCGTTATTACTGCATTGTCGGAACTAGAAGCACAAGCATTTCGCTACACTCGCATTAACATCTGCTAACCATGTGTATGTGACAAATAAAATTTGATTTGATTGATTTGATTTAAGGCTCTCCAGAGGGTAGTGAGGTCTGCACAACGCATCACCGGGGGCAAACTACCTGCCCTCCAGGACACCTACACCACCCGATGCTACAGGAAGGCCATAAAGATCATCAAGGACATCAACCACCCGAGCCACTGCCTGTTCACCCCGCTGCCATCCAGAAGGCGAGGTCAGTACAGGTGCATCAAAGCTAGGACCGAGAGACTGAAAAACAGCTTCTATCTCAAGGCCATCAGACTGTTAAACAGCCACCACTAACATTGAGTGGCTACTGCCAACACACTGTCAATGACACTGACTCTACTCCAGCCACTTTAATCATGGGAATCGATGGGAAATGATGTAAATATATCACTAGCCACTTTAAACAATGCTACCTTATATAATGTTACTTACCCTACATTGTTCATCTCATATGCATACGTTGATACTGTACTCTATATCATCGACTGCATCCTTATGTAATACATGTATCACTAGCCACTTTAACTATGCCACTTGGTTTACATACTTATCTCATATGTATATACTGTACTCGATATCATCTACTGTATCTTGCCTATGCTGCTCTGTACCATCACTCATTCATATATCCTTATGTACATATTCTTTATCCCCTTACACTGTGTATGACAGTAGTTTTTTTTTTGGAATTGTTAGTTAGATTACTTGCTCGTTATTACTGCATTGTCGGAACTAGAAGCACAAGCATTTCGCTACACTCGCATTAACATCTGCTAACCATGTGTATGTGACAAATAAAAATTTGATTTGATTTAGTGGGGTGACCAGGCAGTGGCTCGCGTGGTTGTTGTTCTTGATGATCTTTTTGGCCTTCCTGTGGCATCGAGTGCTGTAGCTGTCCTGGAGGGCAGGTAGTTTGCCCCCGGTGATGCGTTGTGCAGACCGCACCACCCTCTAGAGAGCCCTGCGATTGTGGGCAGTGCAATTGCCCGACAGGATGCTCTCAATTGTGCATCTGTAAAAGTTAGAGGTTTATAGTTGACAAGTCAAATTTCTTCAGCCTCCTGTAGTTGAAGAGGGGTTGTGGCGCCTTCTTCACCACACTGTCTGTGTGGGTAGACGATTTCAGTTTGTCTGGGATGTGTACGCAGAGGAACTTAACTTTCCACCTTCTCCACTCCTATGCCTTCGATGTGGATAGGGGGGTACTCCCTCTGCTGTGTGGATAGGGGGGTACTCCCTCTGCTGTGTGGATAGGAGGGTACTCCCTCTGCTGTGTGGATAGGGGGGTACTCCCTCTGCTGTGTGGATAGGGGGTACTCCTCTGCTGTGTGGATAGGGGGTACTCCCTCTGCTGTGTGGATAGGGGGTACTCCCTCTGCTGTGTGGATAGGGGGTACTCCCTCTGCTGTGTGGATAGGGGGTACTCCCTCTGCTGTGTGGATAGGGGGTACACCCTCTGCTGTGTGGATAGGGGGTACTCCCTCTGCTGTGTGGATAGGGGGTACTCCTCTGCTGTGTGGATAGGGGGTACTCCCTCTGCTGTGTGGATAGGGGGTACTCCCTCTGCTGTGTGGATAGGGGGTACTCCCTCTGCTGTGTGGATAGGGGGTACTCCCTCTGCTGTGTGGATAGGGGGTACTCCCTCTGCTGTGTGGATAGGGGGTACTCCCTCTGCTGTGTGGATAGGGGGTACTCCCTCTGCTGTGTGGATAGGGGGTACTCCCTCTGCTGTGTGGATAGGGGGTACTCCTCTGCTGTGTGGATAGGGGGTACTCCCTCTGCTGTGTGGATAGGGGGTACTCCCTCTGCTGTGTGGATAGGGGGTACTCCCTCTGCTGTGTGGATAGGGGGTACTCCCTCTGCTGTGTGGATAGGGGGTACTCCTCTGCTGTGTGGATAGGGGGTACTCCCTCTGCTGTGTGGATAGGGGGTACTCCCTCTGCTGTGTGGATAGGGGGTACTCCTCTGCTGTGTGGATAGGGGGTACTCCTCTGCTGTGTGGATAGGGGGTACTCCCTCTGCTGTGTGGATAGGGGGTACTCCCTCTGCTGTGTGGATAGGGGGTACTCCCTCTGCTGTGTGGATAGGGGGTACTCCCTCTGCTGTGTGGATAGGGGGTACTCCCTCTGCTGTGTGGATAGGGGGTACACCCTCTGCTGTGTGGATAGGGGGTACTCCCTCTGCTGTGTGGATAGGGGGTACTCCCTCTGCTGTGTGGATAGGGGGTACTCCCTCTGCTGTGTGGATAGGGGGTACTCCCTCTGCTGTGTGGATAGGGGGTACTCCCTCTGCTGTGTGGATAGGGGGTACTCCCTCTGCTGTGTGGATAGGGGGTACTCCCTCTGCTGTGTGGATAGGGGGTACTCCCTCTGCTGTGTGGATAGGGGGTACTCCCTCTGCTGTGTGGATAGGGGGTACTCCCTCTGCTGTGTGGATAGGGGGTACTCCCTCTGCTGTGTGGATAGGGGGTACTCCCTCTGCTGTGTGGATAGGGGGTACTCCCTCTGCTGTGTGGATAGGGGGTACTCCCTCTGCTGTGTGGATAGGGGGTACTCCCTCTGCTGTGTGGATAGGGGGTACTCCTCTGCTGTGTGGATAGGGGGTACTCCCTCTGCTGTGTGGATAGGGGGTACTCCTCTGCTGTGTGGATAGGGGGTACTCCTCTGCTGTGTGGATAGGTCCAAGATACGTCCAAGATGGCGTAGCAGTAAGTCGCCCTGTCTCGTCGTGTCCCTTGTATATATCGTCTATTTTTCGTTTTTACATATTTTACATATTTTTCTTCAAAAACATTTTGCTAAACCTAAGCTTCCAAATACTCTCCTGCAACCCGCCTCACCCAATGTAGCTATTTTTCCTAAAGTATTTATATTTACTTCGGAGCCGGAACCCTCAACTGAAGCTAGCCGGCTAACCACCAGCTATGCTAGCGGTCTTCAGCTAACCGGTCATCAGCTAAGCTAACCTTTAGCTCGGAAAGCTCTCGCCAGCTCGAACAACGCGACTCTAACCAGAGCATAACGGACCTATTTATTTTTCATCCCCGGATTCATCCCTGGACTCCCACCGCAAACGGAACATTTCAGCTGGATCTTCACAGCTAGCTATCTAGCTAAACCGCAACCCCGGATGTTTACTCCTGGCTAGCGCTTCCACCCACTTAGCGTGAAGCTAGCCCGGCCAGCGCACCTGTACTACCACCGTAGCATACCCCTGGGCTACAATACCCGGGCCCACGACCGGTCTATCGATGTCACCGCATGAAGAGGAATAAACAGACTCACCCCATCGCGACGTCCCCTACAGGCCAACTCTCTAGCCCTCGCTATCTCCCTGCTTGCTAAACTCGGCCTGCTAACTGCTACCTTGTTTAGCCCGGGCCTACGAACTGTTAGCTTGTTAGCACAGGCCTGCTAACTGCTAGCTTGTCTAGCCGGGCCTACGAACTGTTAGCTTGTTAGCACAGGCCTGCTAACCGTCTGAATCGCCGCGTCCCAAACACTCACCGGACCCATATTTACTTTCTATCTCTTCTTGATTTTTAATCTGTTTATACCTTTCCGGAAACCTGGCTCACCCAATGTGATACGGAATCGCTATTATTTTTAATTTTTAGAACACACTCAAGAACCTCCAGAAGCTAACCAGCTAACTAGCTACAAGCTATTTAGTCATTGTTAACTTTTTTTAACCTGGATAACACTCGCCAGTCCAGCTTCCCTGCCCCATCCACCGCTGCCCCCTGGACACTGATCTCTTGGCTACATAGCTGATGCACTCTGGACTGTCCATTAATCACGGTACTCCATTCTGCTTGTTTATGTTTTATCTGTCGGCCCCGTTGCCTAGTCAACGCCATTTTACCTGCTGTTGTTGTGCTAGCTGATTAGCTGTTGTCTCACCTACTGTTTAAGCTAGCTTTCCCAATTCAACACCTGTGATTACTGTATGCCTCACTGTATGTCTCTCTCAAATGTCAATATGCCTTGTATACTGTTGCTCAGGTTAGTTATCATTGTTCTAGTTCACAATGGAGCCCCTAGTTCTACTCTTCATACCCCTGATAACTCCTTTGTCCCACCTCCCACACATGCGGTGACCTCACCCATTACAACCAGCATGTCCAGAGACACAACCTCTCTCATCATCACCCAGTGCCTGGGCTTACCCCCGCTGTACCCGCACCCCACCATACCCCTGTCTGCGCATTATGCCCTGAATATATTCTACCATGCCCAGAAACCTGCTCCTCTTATTCTCTGTCCCCAACGCTCTAGGCGACCAGTTTTGATAGCCTTTAGCCGCACCCTCATACTACTCCTTCTCTGTTCCGCGGGTGATGTGGAGGTAAACCCAGGCCCTGCATGTCCCCAGGCACCCTCATTTGTTGACTTCTGTGATCGAAAAAGCCTTGGTTTCATGCATGTCAACATCAGAAGCCTCCTCCCTAAGTTTGTTTTACTCACTGCTCTAGCACACTCTGCTAACCCTGATGTCCTTGCTGTGTCTGAATCCTGGCTCAGGAAGGCCACCAAAAATTCAGAGATTTCCATACCCAACTATAACATCTTCCGTCAAGATAGAACTGCTAAAGGGGAGGAGTTGCAGTCTACTGCAGAGATAGCCTGCAAAGTAATGTCATACTTTCCAGGTCCATACCCAAACAGTTCGAACTACTAATTTTTGAAATTTACTCTCTCCAGAAATAAGTCTCTCACTGTTGCCGCCTGCTACCGACCCCCTCAGCCCCCAGCTGTGCCCTGGACACCATTTGTGAATTGATCGCCCCCATCTAGCCTCAGAGTTTGTTCTGTTAGGTGACCTAAACTGGGATATGCTTAACACCCCGCCAGTCCTACAATCTAAGCTAGATGCCCTCAATCTCACACAAATCATCAAGGAACCCACCAGGTACAACCCTAACTCTGTAAACAAGGGCACCCTCATAGACGTCATCCTGACCAACTGGCCCTCCAAATACACCTCCGCTGTCTTCAACCAGGATCTCAGCGATCACTGCCTCATTGCCTGTATCCGCTACGGAGCCGCAGTCAAACGACCACCCCTCATCACTGTCAAACGCTCCCTAAAACACTTCTGTGAGCAGGCCTTTCTAATCGACCTGGCCCGGGTATCCTGGAAGGACATTGACCTCATCCCGTCAGTTGAGGATGCCTGGTCATTCTTTAAAAGTAACTTCCTCACCATTTTAGATAAGCATGCTCCGTTCAAAAAATGCAGAACTAAGAACAGATACAGTCCTTGGTTCACCCCAGACCTGACTGCCCTCGACCAGCACAAAAACATCCTGTGGCGGACTGCAATAGCATCGAATAGTCCCCGGGATATGCAACTGTTCAGGGAAGTCCGTAACCAATACACGCAGTCAGTCAGGAAAGCTAAGGCCAGCTTCTTCAGGCAGAAGTTTGCATCATGTAGCTCCAACTCCAAAAAGTTCTGGGACACTGTGAAGTCCATGGAGAACAAGAGCACCTCCTCCCAGCTGCCCACTGCACTGAGGCTAGGTAACACGGTCACCACCGATAAATCCATGATTATCGAAAACTTCAATAAGCATTTCTCAACGGCTGGCCATGCCTTCCGCCTGGCTACTCCAACCTCGGCCAACAGCTCTGCCCCCGGCAGCTCCTCGCCCAAGCCTCTCCAGGTTCTCCTTTACCCAAATCCAGATAGCAGATGTTCTGAAAGAGCTGCAAAACCTGGACCCGTACAAATCAGCTGGGCTTGACAATCTGGACCCCTATTTCTGAAACTTTCCGCCGCCATTGTCGCAACCCCTATTACCAGCCTGTTCAACCTCTCTTTGATATCGTCTGAGATCCCCAAGGACTGGAAAGCTGCCGCAGTCATCCCCCTCTTCAAAGGGGGAGACACCCTGGACCCAAACTGTTACAGACCTATATCCATCCTGCCCTGCTTATCTAAGGTCTTCGAAAGCCAAGTCAACAAACAGGTTACTGACCATCTCGAATCCCACCGTACCTTCTCCGCTGTGCAATCTGGTTTCCGAGCCGGTCACGGGTGCACCTCAGCAACACTCAAGGTACTAAACGATATCATAACCGCCATCGATAAAAGACAGTACTGTGCAGCCGTCTTCATTGACCTTGCCAAGGCTTTCGACTCTGTCAATCACCATATTCTTATCGGCAGACTCAGTAGCCTCGGTTTTTCGGATGACTGCCTTGCCTGGTTCACCAATTACTTTGCAGACAGAGTTCAGTGTGTCAAATCGGAGGGCATGCTGTCCGGTCCTCTGGCAGTCTCTATGGGGGTGCCACAGGGTTCAATTCTCGGGCCGACTCTTTTCTCTGTATATATCAATGACGTTGCTCTTGCTGCGGGCGATTCCCTGATCCACCTCTACGCAGACGACACCATTCTATATACTTTCGGCCCGTCATTGGACACTGTGCTATCCAACCTCCAAACAAGCTTCAATGCCATACAACACTCCTTCCGTGGCCTCCAACTGCTCTTAAACGCTAGTAAAACCAAATGCATGCTTTTCAACCGATCGCTGCCTGCACCCGCATGCCCGACTAGCATCACCACCCTGGATGGTTCCGACCTTGAATATGTGGACATCTATAAGTACCTAGGTGTCTGGCTAGACTGCAAACTCTCCTTCCAGACTCATATCAAACATCTCCAATCGAAAATCAAATCAAGAGTCGGCTTTCTATTCCGTAACAAAGCCTCCTTCACTCACGCCGCCAAGCTTACCCTAGTAAAACTGACTATCCTTCCGATCCTCGACTTCGGCGATGTCATCTACAAAATGGCTTCCAACACTCTACTCAGCAAACTGGATGCAGTCTATCACAGTGCCATCCGTTTTGTCACTAAAGCACCTTATACCACCCACCACTGCGACCTGTATGCTCTAGTCGGCTGGCCCTCATTACATATTCGTCGCCAGACCCACTGGCTCCAGGTCATCTACAAGTCCATGCTAGGTAAAGCTCCGCCTTATCTCAGTTCACTGGTCACGATGGCAACACCCATCCGTAGCACGCGCTCCAGCAGGTGTATCTCACTGATCATCCCTAAAGCCAACACCTCATTTGGCCGCCTTTCGTTCCAGTACTCTGCTGCCTGTGACTGGAACGAATTGCAAAAATCGCTGAAGTTGGAGACTTTTATCTCCCTCACCAACTTCAAACATCAGCTATCTGAGCAGCTAACCGATCGCTGCTGCTGTACATAGTCTATTGGTAAATAGCCCACCCATTTTCACCTACCTCATCCCCATACTGTTTTTATTTATTTACTTGCTCTTTTGCACACCAATATCTCTACCTGTACATGACCATCTGATCATTTATCACTCCAGTGTTAATCTGCAAAATTGTAATTATTCGCCTACCTCCTCATGCCTTTTGCACACATTGTATATAGACTCCCCCTTTGTTTTCTACTGTGTTATTGACTTGTTAATTGTTTATTCCATGTGTAACTCTGTGTTGTCTGCTCACACTGCTATGCTTTATCTTGGCCAGGTCGCAGTTGCAAATGAGAACTTGTTCTCAACTGGCCTACCTGGTTAAATAAAGGTGAAATAAAAATAAAAAAAAATAGGGGGTACTCCCTCTGCTGTGTGGATAGGGGGTACTCCCTCTGCTGTGTGGATAGGGGGTACTCCCTCTGCTGTGTGGATAGGGGGTACTCCCTCTGCTGTGTGGATAGGGGGTACTCCCTCTGCTGTGTGGATAGGGGGTACTCCCTCTGCTGTGTGGATAGGGGGTACTCCCTCTGCTGTGTGGATAGGGGGTACTCCCTCTGCTGTGTGGATAGGGGGTACTCCCTCTGCTGTGTGGATAGGGGGTACTCCCTCTGCTGTGTGGATAGGGGGTACTCCTCTGCTGTGTGGATAGGGGGTACTCCCTCTGCTGTGTGGATAGGGGGATAGGGGGTACTCCCTCTGCTGTGTGGATAGGGGGTACTCCCTCTGCTGTGTGGATAGGGGGTTCTCCTCTGCTGTGTGGATGGGGGTACTCCCTCTGCTGTGTGGATAGGGGGGGGTACTCCCTCTGCTGTGTGGATAGGGGGTACTCCCTCTGCTGTGTGGATAGGGGGTACTCCCTCTGCTGTGTGGATGGGGGTACTCCTCTGCTGGGGTACTCCCTCTGCTGTGTGGATAGGGGGTACTCCCTCTGCTGTGTGGATAGGGGGTACTCCCTCTGCTGTGTGGATAGGGGGTACTCCCTCTGCTGTGTGGATAGGGGGTACTCCCTCTGCTGTGTGGATAGGGGGTACTCCCTCTGCTGTGTGGATAGGGGGTACTCCTCTGCTGTGTGGATAGGGGGTACTCCTCTGCTGTGTGGATAGGGGGTACTCCCTCTGCTGTGTGGATAGGGGGTACTCCCTCTGCTGTGTGGATAGGGGGTACTCCCTCTGCTGTGTGGATAGGGGGTACTCCCTCTGCTGTGTGGATAGGGGGTACTCCCTCTGCTGTGTGGATAGGGGGTACTCCCTCTGCTGTGTGGATAGGGGGTGCTCCCTCTGCTGTGTGGATAGGGGGGGTACTCCTCTGCTGTGTGGATAGGGGGTACTCCCTCTGCTGTGTGGATAGGGGGTACTCCTCTGCTGTGTGGATAGGGGGTACTCCTCCCTCTGCTGTGTGGATAGGGGGTACTCCCTCTGCTGTGTGGATAGGGGGTACTCCCTCTGCTGTGTGGATAGGGGGTACTCCCTCTGCTGTGTGGATAGGGGTACTCCCTCTGCTGTGTGGATAGGGGGTACTCCTCTGCTGTGTGGATAGGGGGTACTCCCCTGCTGTGTGGATAGGGGGTACTCCCCTGCTGTGTGGATAGGGGGTACTCCCTCTGCTGTGTGGATAGGGGGTACTCCCTCTGCTGTGTGGATAGGGGGTACTCCCTCTGCTGTGTGGATAGGGGGTACTCCCTCTGCTGTGTGGATAGGGGGGGTACTCCCTCTGCTGTGTGGATAGGGGGTACTCCCTCTGCTGTGTGGATAGGGGGTACTCCCTCTGCTGTGTGGATAGGGGGTACTCCCTCTGCTGTGTGGATAGGGGGTACTCCCTCTGCTGTGTGGATAGGGGGTACTCCCTCTGCTGTGTGGATAGGGGGTACTCCCTCTGCTGTGTGGATAGGGGGTACTCCTCTGCTGTGTGGATAGGGGGTACTCCCTCTGCTGTGTGGATAGGGGGTACTCCCTCTGCTGTGTGGATAGGGGGTACTCCCTCTGCTGTGTGGATAGGGGGTACTCCCTCTGCTGTGTGGATAGGGGGGGTACTCCCTCTGCTGTGTGGATAGGGGGTACTCCCTCTGCTGTGTGGATAGGGGGGTACTCCCTCTGCTGTGTGGATAGGGGGTACTCCCTCTGCTGTGTGGATAGGGGGTACTCCCTCTGCTGTGTGGATAGGGGGTACTCCCTCTGCTGTGTGGATGGGGGTACTCCCTCTGCTGTGTGGATAGGGGGTACTCCCTCTGCTGTGTGGATAGGGGGTACTCCCTCTGCTGTGTGGATAGGGGGTACTCCCTCTGCTGTGTGGATGGGGGTACTCCCTCTGCTGTGTGGATAGGGGGGGTACTCCCTCTGCTGTGTGGATAGGGGGTACTCCCTCTGCTGTGTGGATAGGGGGTACTCCCTCTGCTGTGTGGATAGGGGGTACTCCCTCTGCTGTGTGGATAGGGGGTACTCCCTCTGCTGTGTGGATAGGGGTACTCCCTCTGCTGTGTGGATAGGGGGTACTCCCTCTGCTGTGTGGATAGGGGGTACTCCTCTGCTGTGTGGATAGGGGGTACTCCTCTGCTGTGTGGATAGGGGGTACTCCCTCTGCTGTGTGGATAGGGGGTACTCCTCTGCTGTGTGGATAGGGGGTACTCCCTCTGCTGTGTGGATAGGGGGTGCTCCCTGCTGTGTGGATAGGGGGTACTCCCTCTGCTGTGTGAATAGGGGGTACTCCCTCTGCTGTGTGAATAGGGGGTACTCCCTCTGCTGTGTGGATAGGGGGTACTCCCTCTGCTGTGTGGATAGGGGGTACTCCCTCTGCTGTGTGGATAGGGGGTACTCCTCTGCTGTGTGGATAGGGGGTACTCCCTCTGCTGTGTGGATAGGGGGTACTCCCTCTGCTGTGTGGATAGGGGGTACTCCCTCTGCTGTGTGGATAGGGGGTACTCCCTCTGCTGTGTGGATAGGGGGTACTCCCCTGCTGTGTGGATAGGGGGGGTACTCCCTCTGCTGTGTGGATAGGGGGTACTCCTCTGCTGTGTGGATAGGGGGTACTCCCTCTGCTGTGTGGATAGGGGGTACTCCCTCTGCTGTGTGGATAGGGGGTACTCCCTCTGCTGTGTGGATAGGGGGTACTCCCTCTGCTGTGTGGATAGGGGGTACTCCCTCTGCTGTGTGGATAGGGGGTACTCCCTCTGCTGTGTGGATAGGGGGTACTCCCTCTGCTGTGTGGATAGGGGGGTACTCCCTCTGCTGTGTGGATAGGGGGGTACTCCCTCTGCTGTGTGGATAGGGGGGTACTCCCTCTGCTGTTTCCTGAAGTCCACGATCAGCTCCTTTGTTTTGTTGACGTTGAGTGAGAGGTTATTTTCCTGACTGCACACTCTGTGAGAACTCACCTCCTCCCTGTGTGCTGTATCGTCATTGGTGTTAATCAGGCCTACTACTGTTGTCTCATCTGCAAACTTCATGATTGAGGTGGAGGCATGCATGGCCACGCAGTCATGGGTGAACAGGGAGTACAGGAAGTGGCCGAGTAGACGGTCTCGTGACTAGCCGTTGAATTGCGACTCCACTTTGTCTCTATATACCGACATTTCGCATGTTTGATTGCCTTGCGCGGATTGATTATCTACACTGTTTATATTCGGCCATATTCCCAGTCAACTTTCCATGGTTAAATGCGGTGGTTCGCGCTTTCAGTTTTGGGCAAATGTAGTTTCCCTCAGTTTAAATAGTGAATGAAATGGTAAAGAACCAACGTCTTGCTGTAATACAAAGCCTTTCGTGTTTCTTCCACTCAGTCAGTCAGTCAGAAAGAATGTAGAACGATTAGAAATACAGGAGGCTAATGATAAAATAGACAGTTATGTTTCTTTGAACAATGTGACTGGGGTCAACCTTGGACAGAATGAGAGAGGCAGACAGAGTTGAGAGTTGAATGTCATAACAGGTTTCCAGTCACACCCGCCCAGGCAGGCTACAGTGGTGCTATCCAATGAAACAATAGCTTAATAACACATTTAGAGACAAAGCCATCCGGCTCAGGCTCCAGTTCCAGGGTTAGGGGCTTCTGCTCTCCAAGAAGCTGCCGTCTCACCTTGACAGCTCCTCTACCCACAATGCACTAAGTGGATGATTAAAAAGAGATGGAGGGTTTTACTGAGGGGTATGTGTAGCATCCCCGTGCTCCCCGCAGCCAGCCGAGCGATCAGCTACATCTGTCCTCCAAACAACACCAACATCCTTTATTTATTTCACATTAAATATTGATGTGTGTTATGAAAGGGTTCAAATAATGTGTCTGCCTCTTCTGGTCCCGGCACACTGTTTTCTAATGCATAAATAATTCTGCTGGGTGGACAGTGGGCATACACATTAGGTGGGGTGTATCCGTTGTATCACATTCTTTCTGCCTGAGAGAAAATACCATCCCTAGTAATTTCCTACACTTATACAATCTGCGTTGACGGTAAATAATTGATGTATGAATTTAGGGCTAAAACTCCAATACACTATGACTTTATGTCAAGGGGTTAGTCCCTGAAGATTTGAATCCAAATCATCCCTCAAAATGGCTTCTTCCACTTTAAAAGGAACCCTTTTGACTCCCCCCTCCCCCCATTCAATGGCAGTGTGTGCCCTCTATGAGCCCTGGGTGTAGGAGCCTCTTCATGAGGTCTGGCTGTGCATGGCTGCCGATAACCCAGTGATTTAGCCCATTACAAAATGGGAAATGTTTTGTTTTTGAACACAAATGGGTTTTTCACACTGACATGAACCCATTTTGATTGCATTGGCAGAGAGTGTGTGTGATAGGACGCCATCTTGCTTTTCATCTCAATATCTGCTGTGATGTACAATTATAGCTCCAATTGTCAGCCAGATCCATTCAGCAGATACACAGTGAGATAATAGTTTTAAAAAACAATTTCACTCTCAATGCTTCAATTAACATGCTGTAGTGAGTTCAGCTGCTTTCTCTATTAAACTGCTCCACTACGCTCCTCATTGAAACAATGTCAGACAGAGAGAGAGCCCAGACTCTAGTAGTGGAATTAAAGCTGTATGTACAGGAACCATTTAACTGTCCTCACAACACATTAATGAATGAAATACACGGACAGACCGACATTCATGTTAGCATATGATGTGCTGAATATCCACCTGGTGATAACAGGGCAGAGTAGCTAGATCTACATTGCTAGCCTGAGGCTAGGCTACCACGGTGATGATTTACACCTCTGTTACAGGACCCGGAGAGGTTACCACGGTGATGATTTACACCTCTGTTATAGGACCTGGAGAGGTTACCACAGTGATGATTTACACCTCTGTTACAGGTCCAGGAGAGGTTACCACGGTGATGATTTACACCTCTGTTTACAGGACCAGGAGCCTGGGGTTAGGTTACCATGGTGATGATGTACACGTCTGTTACGGGACCAGGAGCCTGGGGTTAGGTTACCATGGAGGTGATTTACACCTCTGTTACGGACCAGGAGCCTGGGGTTAGATTACCATGGTGATGATTTACACCTCTGTTACAGGACCAGGAGCCTGGGGTTAGGTTACCATGGAGGTGATTTTCACCTCTGTTACGGGACCAGGAGCATTGGGACTCACTTTGACAGTCAGTACAATGGTATTAACTGTAATAAGTGGAGTGATCCACAACAGTAACATTGCAACATTGTATCCACTCTGGTTCTGATGTCCTGAATGTTCCACATCCGGAGACATTCAGGCCCTTGGCCAGTGTTTATACATCTCTTGTTCTGCCAACAACATGGCACAAATCCTGCTTCCAACAATGGTTTTCATTGACTAGGCTGTTTAGCCTCAGAATGGTGAGAGGTTACATGGTTCAAAGCATTTGGTTGGATGGATATTAAACCGTTTCTGTTGTTGATTAGTTAGATGTGACACAGTTTAAGGTTGATATTGCCAGTCCTGTCCTCAAGGTATTCTCCAGACCTTTCCGTAAACAGAGGTGACCCCAGGACTTGATGACCTCCGGTAGGAGTCAGATCAATGACAACACTACCCCACTCTCTCTCTCTCTCTCTCTCTCTCTCTCTCTCTCTCTCTCTCTCTCTCTCTCTCTCTCTCTCTCTCTCTCTCTCTCTCTCTCTCTCTCTCTCTCTCTCTCAATCCCAGCACAGGGTAACCACTGCTCCGGGCTAAACTCTTTACATTGTGCTGGTGTGTTCAGGCCCTCTAGTGAGCTGGTGACTACCCTGCTATAATAACCGCCCTGCTCTACAATATTCACATACAGCTGCCTCCCTACATTTCTCTCTCTCTCCCCTCCCTCTCTCTGTCTCCCTCTCTATCCCCTCCCTCCCTCTCTCTCCCTTCCCTCTCGCTCTCTCTCATCTCCCTCCCTTCCCTCCCTCTCTCTCCCCTCCCTCTCTGTCTCCCTCTCTATCCCCTCTCTCTCTCCTCTCCCTCCCCTCCTAACTGTAAGTGTAGGAGCCCTATGAGCCCAACCAGGATCCCAGCCTCTCCAGCCATGATTAATCTGATAAATAATAAATATATCAATCTAGACTTCAGACAATGACAAATTCTTAACAGCAGGAAGCACAAGCCCTCTTTAACGGCTGCCTGTAGTTGAGGAATTAATCATTTAATGAGGAATTCTTCAGGAAATTACAAAGTTTTGATTCATGTTGTCCGGTGTCAGTTCTTAGTTATTTGATATAAGTCAAATAATTCACATCTTCACTAACTTTACAACACACACGATATCACACACACTACCACAAACACTATATCACACTCACACTGAGACACACACACACTATACCACAAACACTGAGACACTATATCACACTCACACATTATATCACTCACTATACCACACACTAACTTTACAACACACACTATACCACACACTATACCACACACTATATCACACTATATCACTCACTATATCACACACTAACTTTAAAACACACACTATACCACACACTAACTTTACAACACACACTATATCACACACTAACTTTACAACACACACTATATCAATCTCACACTTTACCACACACACTTAGACACTCACACACTATATCACACACTATATCACACACTATATCACACACTATATCACACACACACTATATCACACACTATATCACACACACACTATATCACACACACACTATATCACACACTATATCACACACTATATCACACACACACTATATCACACACTATATCACACACACACTATATCACACACTATATCACACACACTATATCACACACTATAACACACACACACTATATCACACTATATCACACACACTATATCACACACACTATATCACACACACACTATATCACACACACACTATATCACACACTATATCACACACACACTATATCACACACTATATCACACACACATATATATCACACACTATATCACACACTATATCACACACACACTATATCACACATATCATATCACACACACACTATATCACACACTATATCACACACTATATCACACTATATCACACACACACTATATCACACCCACACTATATCACACACAAACTATATCACACAGACGATATCACACACTGAGACACTCACACACAATATCACACAAACACTTAGACACTCACACACTATATCACACTCACACACACAATATCACACACTATATCACACACACACTTAGACACTCACACACTATATCACACACACTGAGACACTCACACACTATATAACACACACACTGACACACTCACACACTATATCACACACACACTATATCACACTCACACACTATATCACACACTATATCACACACTCACACACTATATCACACACACACTATATCACACACACACACTATATCACACACACACTTAGACACTCACACACTATATCACACACACACTATATCACACACACACACTATATCACACACACACTTAGACACTCACACACTATATCACACACACACTATATCACATTCACACACTATATACACACACACACTAGACACTCACACACTATATCACACACACACTATATCACTATACACACACACACTATATCACACACACACACACTATATCACACACACACACACTATATCACACACACACACACTATATCACACACACACTATATCACACTATATCACACACACACTATATCACACACACACACACTATATCACACACACACACACTATATCACACACACACACACTATATCACACACACACTATATCACACACTGAGACACTCACACTATATCACACACACTATATCACACACACACTATACCACACACTATATCACACACACACTATATCACACACACTATATCACACAAACTATATCACACACACACTGAGACACTCACACACTATATCACACAAACACTTAGACACTCACACACTATATCACACACACACTTAGACACTCACACTATATCACACACACACTTAGACACTCACACACTATATCACACACTATACACACACACACTATATCACACACACACTATATCACACACACACTATATCACACACACTGAGACACTCACACACTATATCACACACACAAGACACACACACACTATATCACACACACACTTAGACACTCACACACTATATCACACACACACTAGACACTCACACACTATATCACACACACACTATATCACACACACACTATATCACACACACACTTAGACACTCACACACTATATCACACACACACTTAGACACTCACACACTATATCACACACACACTTAGACACTCACACACTATATCACACACACACTTAGACACTCACACACTATATCACACACACATAGACACTCACACACTATATCACACACACACAATATCACACACACACAATATCACACACACTTAGACACTCACACACTATATCACACACACACAATATCACACACACACTATATCACACACACTTAGACACTCACACACTATATCACACACACACTATATCACACACACACTATATCACACACACACTTAGACACTCACACACTATATCACACACACACTATATCACACACACACTATATCACACACACACTTAGACACTCACACACTATATCACACACACACTATATCACACACACACTATATCACACACACACTTAGACACTCACACACTATATCACACACACACTATATCACACACACACTATATCACACACACACTTAGACACTCACACACTATATCACACACACACAATATCACACACACACTATATCACACTCACACTTAGACACTCAAACACAATATCACACACACACTGAGACTTAGACACTCACACACTATATCACTCACACACTATATCACACTCACACTTAGACACTCACACACAATATCACACTCACACTTAGACACTCACACACTATATCACACACACACAATATCACACACACAATATCACACTCAAACACAATATCACACACACAATATCACACTCACACACTATATCACACACACACTGAGACACTCACACACTATATCACACTCACACTTAGACACTCACACACAATACCACACACACACAATATCACACACACACTATATCACACACACACTATATCACACACACACTATATCACACACACACTATATCACACACACACTATATCACACTCACACACTATATCACACACACACTATAGACACTCACACACTATACACACACACACTATATCACACACACACTATAGACACTCACACACTATATCACACACACACTTAGACACTCACACACTATATCATCACACACAATAGACACTCACACACTATATCACACACACACTATATCACACACACACACTATATCACACACTATATCACACACACACTGAGACACTCACACACTATATCACACACACACTGATATCACACTCACACACTATATCACACACACACTAGACACATCACACACTATATCACACAACACTTAGACACTCACACACTATATCACACACACACTTAGACACTCACACACTATATCACACACACATAGACACTCACACACTATATCACACACACACACTATATCACACACACACTATATCACACACACATAGACACACACACACTATATCACACACACACTATATCACACACACTTACACACACACAATATCACACACACACAATATCACACACTATATCACACACACAATATCACACAAACACACACACAATATCACACACACACTATAGACACACACACATAATATCACACAAACACTTAGACACTCACACACTATATCACACACACACTATATCACACACACAATATCACACTCACACAATATCATCACACACACACAATATCACACACACACACTATATCACACACACACTATATCACACACACACACATATCACACTCACACACTATATCACACACACACTATATCACACACACACTATATCACACACACACACACTATACACACACACACATATATCACACACACACAATATCACACACACACTATATCACACACACACTATATCACACACACACTATATCACACACACACTTAGACACACACACTATATCACACACACACTTAGACACTCACACACTATATCACACTCACACACTATATCACACACACACTATATCACACACACACTTAGACACTCACACATAATATCACACACACACTATATCACACACACACTATATCACACACACACTATATCACACACACACTTAGACACTCACACACTATATCACACACACACTATATCACACACACACTTAGACACTCACACATATATCACACACACACTATATCACACACACACACTATATCACACACACACTATATCACACACACACTCACACACTATATCACACACACACTATATCACACACACACTATATCACACTCACACTATATCACACTCACACACTATATCACACAACACACACACTATATCACACACACACTATAGACACTCACACACTATATCACACACACACTATAGACACTCACACACTATATCACACACACACTATATCACACTCACACACTATATCACACACTATATCACACACACACTTAGACACTCACACACTATATCACACACACACTATATCACACTCACACACTATATCACACACACACTATATCACACACACACTATAGACACACACACTATAGACACTCACACACTATATCACACTCACACACTATATCACACTCACACACTATATCACACACACACTATAGACACTCACACACTATATCACACACACACTATAGACACTCACACACTATATCACACACACACACTATAGACACTCACACACTATATCACACACACACTATAGACACTCACACACTATATAACACACACACTATATCACACACACACTTAGACACACACACACAATATCACACACACTTAGACACACACACACTATATCACACACACACAATATCACACACACACTTAGACACTCACACACTATATCACACACACACATATATCACTCACACACTATATCACACACACACAATATCACACTCACACACTATATCACTCACACACTATATCACACACACACAATATCACACTCACACTTAGACACTCACACACTATATCACTCACACACTATATCACACACACACAATATCACACACACACTTAGACACTCACACACTATATCACACTCACACTTAGACACTCACACACTATATCACACACACACTATATCACACACACACTTAGACACTCACACACTATATCACACACACACTTAGACACTCACACACTATATCACACACACACTATATACACACTTAGACACTCACACACTATATCACACACACACTTAGACACTCACACACTATATCACACACACACTTAGACACTCACACACTATATCACACACACACTTAGACACTCACACACTATATCACACACACACAATATCACACTCACACACTTAGACACTCACACACAATATCACACAAACACTTAGACAATCACACACAATTTCACACACACACTATATCACACACACACTATATCACACACACACACACACAATATCACACACACACTTAGAAACTCACACACTATATCACACACACACTATATCACACACACACTTAGACACTCACACACT
This sequence comes from Oncorhynchus tshawytscha, assembly GCF_018296145.1. Lineage (NCBI taxonomy): Eukaryota > Metazoa > Chordata > Actinopteri > Salmoniformes > Salmonidae > Oncorhynchus > Oncorhynchus tshawytscha. The sequence goes on from NW_024609508.1 coordinate 95,561, forward strand.
ATATCACACACACACTATATCACACACACACACACACAATATCACACACACACTTAGAAACTCACACACTATATCACACACACATATATCACACACACACACACACACATATCACACACACACTTAGACACTCACACACTATATCACACACACACTATATCACACACACTATATCACACACACACTTAGACACTCACACACAATATCACACTCACACTTAGACACTCACACACAATATCACACACACACACACACACACACACACACACACACACACACACACACACACACACACACACACACACACACACACACAATAGCACACACATGAAATCACACACAAACACACTCACACACACACACACACACACACACAATATTACAGTGCAGGTGCATTTATACGGAGACTTGATTACACACAGGTGGATTGTATTTATCATCATTAGTCATTTAGGTCAACATTGGATCATTCAGAGATCCTCACTGAACTTCTGGAGAGAGTTTGCTGCACTGAAAGTAAAGGGGCTGAATAATTTTGCACGCCCAATTTTTCAGTTTTTGATTTGTTAAAAAAGTTTGAAATATCCAATAAATGTCGTTCCACTTCATGATTGTGTCCCACTTGTTGTTGATTCTTCACAAAGAAATACAGTTTTATATCTTTATGTTTGAAGCCTGAAATGTGGCAAAAGGTCGCAAAGTTCAAGGGGGCCGAATACTTTCGCAAGGCACTGTACACAATCAGAAAGAGACATTCTGACCATTGCCCAGAGGCGACTGTCCCTGAGATCAGATGTTAAATATCCCACGATAAAGTCCATTTGACTCTGAGAAAGGCCATTGAACATGGCATCTTTGGATAACCTCTCAGTTAAACATCTTTACTACAGTTTTTTACAATCACTTTCCCACTAATTTCTCAAACCTCAAAACGGTCATCACTTGTAACACAGGCTGTCCAACATTCATTTAGATCACCCACACACAAGATACCAATAGTTTTACTGTGTAGTTGTTCATACAATCATTAAATATTGTAGTACAACATTGGTTTATTTGAATCAAAGCAAGAATTATTCGCTACAAAAAAAGAAAAAACTACTGTAAAACATCACTGCAGTGTTCCTCATCATTAGTTAAATAAAGTCCACCTGTGTGCAATCTGTGTCACATGATCTGTCACATGATCTCAGTATATATACATACCTGTTCTGAAAGGCCTCAGAGTCTGCGACACCACTAATCAAGGGGCACCACCAAGCAAGCGACACTATGAAGACCAAGGAGCTCTCCAAACAGGTCAGGGACAAAGTTGTGGAGAAGTACAGATCAGGGTTGGATAGTAAAAAATATCCGAAACTTTGAACATCCCACGGAGCACCATTAAATCCATTATTAAAAAATAGAAAGAATATGGTACGAGAGGGCCGCCCACTAAAACTCACGGACCAGGCAAGGAGGGCATTAATCAGAGAGGCAACAAAGAGACCAAAGATAACCCTGAAGGAACTGCAAAGCTCCACAGTGGAGATTGGAGTATCTGTCCATAGGACCACTTCAAGCCATACACTCCACAGAGCTGGGCTTTACGGAAGAGTGGCCAGAAAAGAATAAGGAAACATGTTTGTTGTTTGCCAAAAGGCATGTGGGAGACTCCCCAAACATATGAAAGAAGGTACTCAAAGCTCAAATTAATTGAGCCTTTTGGCAATCAAGGACAAAGCTATGTCTGACTCAAACCCAACACCTCTCATCACCCCGAGAACCTCACAGTGAAGCATGGTGGTGGCAACATTATGCTGTGGGGATGTTTTTCATCAGCAGGGACTGGGAAACTGGTAAGCATTTAATTAAGGAATGATGGATGGCACTAAATACAGGGAAATTCTTTAGGGAAAACTGCTTCAGTCTTCCAGAGATTAGAGAATTGAGAGGTTCACCTTTCAGCTGGACAATGACCCTAAGCATACTGCTAAAGCAACACTCGAGTGTTTTTAAGGGAAACATTTACAGGTCTTGAAATGGTGTAGTCAAAGCCCAGACCTCAATCCAATTGAGAATCTGTGGTATGACTAAAAGATTTCTGTACACCAGCGGAACCCATCCAACTTGAAGGAGCTGAAGCAGTTTTGCCTTGAAGAATGGGCAAAATCCTAGTAGCTAGATGCGCAAAGCATTTTGAAACATACCCCTGTAATTGCTGCAAAAGGTGACTCTACAAAGTATTGACTTTGGGGTGGGGGGGAGATCTGTTTTTTTAAACTTATTTCTTGTTTGTTTCACATCAAAAAATATATTTTTAAAGTGGTAGGCATGTTGTGTAAATCAAATGATACAACCCCCCCAAAAATCCATTTATATACCAGGTTGAGGATCAGTGTGGCGGATGTGTTGTTACCTACCCTCACCACCTGTGGGCGGCCCGTCAGGAAGTCCAGGATCCAGTAGCAGAGGAAGGTGTTTAGTCCCAGTGTCCTTAGCTTAGCTTTGAGGGCACTATGGTGTTGAATTCTCACACAGTTGCAGTCAGAAGTTTACATACACTTTAGCCAAAAACATGTAAAAATGGTTTTTTCACAATTCCTGACATTTAATCCTAGTAAAAAATTACTGTCTTAGGTCAGTTAGGATCACCACTTTATTTTAAGAATGTGAAATGTCAGAATAATAGTAGGGAAAATTATTTCTTTCAGCTTTTATTTCTTTCATCACATTCCCAGGGGGTCAGAACATTACATACATTGAATTAGGATTTGGTAGCATTGCCTTTAAATAGTTTAACTTGGGTCAAACGTTTCGGGTAGCCTTCCACAAGCTTCCCAAAAATAATTTGGGTGAATTTTGGCCCATTCCTCCTGACAGAGCTGGTGTAACTGAGTCAGGTTTGTAAGCCTCCTGGCTCGAACATGCTTTTTCAGTTCTGCCCACACTTTTTCCATAGGATTGAGGTCAGGGCTTTGTGATGGCCACTCCAATACCTTGACTTTGTTGTCTTTAAGCTATTTTGCCACAAATTTGGAAGTATGCTTGGGCTTTACTATAGCCACATAATTTTCACTCCTCATGTCGCCATCTATTTTGTGAAGTGTACCTGTCCCTCCTGCAGCAAAGCACCCTCACAACATCATACTGCCATCCCCGTGCTTCACGGTTGGGATGGTGTTCTTCGGCTTGCATGCGTCCCCCTTTTTCCTTCAAACATAAAAATGGTCATTATGGCCAAGCAGTTCTATTTTTGTTTCATCAGACCAGAGGACATTTCTCCAAAAACTACGATCTTTGTCCTCATGTGCAGTTGCAAACCGTAGTCTGGCTTTTTTATGGCGGTTTTGGAGCAGTGGCTTCTTCCTTGCTGAGCGGTTTATGTCGATATAGGACTCGCTTTGCTGTGGATATAGATACTTTTTACCTGTTTCCTCCAGCATCTTCCCAAGGTCCTTTGCTGTTGTTCTGGGATTGATTTGCACTTTTCGCACCAAAGTAAGTTCATCTCTAGGAGACAGAACGCGTCTCCTCCCTGACTAGTATGACGGCTGCATGGTTCCATGGTGTTTATAAGTGAAACTAGTCAAACACAGTCTAGGCTATTGATTAGAACTTAGTATGATAAAACAGGTCCCTAGCGGGCCAACACAATATAACATGTGTTACACAAGATGGGGATTTCAAAAGAGAGAGAGAGTGCACGAGAGAAAAACACACTTGGGTGCATTTGTCAGCTATGCCTGTTTTAACCCTAACCTTTCCCCCAACTGCCGCTCTTATGGGTCAGAATATAATGGTGTATTTATGTGTTGAAGGTCTCCGATGTGGTGTCTCTGAGTGGACAGGATTCCGCCTTTGCTGATGATGGTCCGTCTTCTGTTACCGGGTGTAACTCTCTCCTTTCTCCTCACGATGTCAGTGTCCTTCGTGCTATGTTCCGTTTGCTCTGAAAAGTTTTTTGGGGAGCAGGGCTAATCAGCCGTGTGGATGGTTCCAGCGTGGGAATGAAAACAGTGTAGACATACGATTCCTTGGAGATTGGTGACCGCTGGGCCTGCTTGAATTCACCCCCTTTAGATACATCTACTCATCCGTAGCACAGGTTGTTAAAAGGTTCCGTTGTCTTCTTCAACCTTGTGTTGTGTTTTGGGCTTGCTGACCACTCAGACCTTGGCTGCAGCTCAGGGTCACTTAGTCTAATATGTTAATTCTTAACTCACATGTTTTATACCCTTGGGTCAGAAATGGGCGTTTCTGCCTTTAGGGCAATTCTCTGGGCGTACCAAGTTACGAGGCAAGGTCTGGATTTTACTCAGATCCAATTTCAACAACTAACTTCACATTTCATCGTTACAAAAACATTCTCTTTGATCTGGACATTTTCCACGCAACGTACAATATGCAAACATCAAGCACATACTAGGAAAACTCTTAAAGTTACAATGTTTTCGTTATAACGTTCTCCATAGTGAGAGGACAAACAAATGTTGTCTGCTGCCTTAGATTTACAATGGTCCTGAGGTGTCATAAACCCTCCCCATTTCCATACCTTTCCATCTCTTCCCCTCTGGTGGGTGTGAGACATCTCTCTATAGGATTGTGGTCCACGGTAAACTGCCCAGAGTAGGCCAGTCATGGCAAGAGGGTGGTGCGTACGGCCCAGTACATCACTGGGGCCAAGATCTCTGCCATCCAGGACCTATATAATAGGCGGTGTCAGAGAAAAGCCCATAAAATTGTCAGAGAGTCCAGTCCCCCAAGTTATAGACTCTTTTCTCTGCCACAGCACAGCAAGTGATATCAGATCGTAAAGTCTAGGACCAGAAGACTCCTCAATAGCTTCTACCCCCAAGCCATAAGACTGCTGAACAATTAATAAAATCGCCACCAGACTATTTACATTGACCCCTCCCCCTCCCTTTTTGTACATTGCCTCTTCTCTCAGTTTATTATCTATGCATAGTCACTTCACCCCTGCCTACATGTACAAATTACATCAACTAACCTGTACCCCTGCACACTGACTCAGTACCGGTAGCCCTGTATAGAGCCTCGTTATTCTTATTGTGTTACTGTTTATGATTATTTTTTATTTAGTCTATTTGGTAAATATTTTCTTAACTCTTCTTGAACTGCACTGTTGGTTAAGGGCTTGTAAGTCAGCATGGTAAGGTCTACACTGTTGGTTAAGGGCTTGTAAGTCAGCATGGTAAGGTCTACACTGTTGGTTAAGGGCTTGTAAGTCAGCATGGTAAGGTCTACACTGTTGGTTAAGGGCTTGTAAGTCAGCATGGTAAGGTCTACACTGTTGGTTAAGGGCTTGTAAGTCAGCATGGTAAGGTCTACACTGTTGGTTAAGGGCTTGTAAGTCAGCATGGTAAGGTCTACACTGTTGGTTAAGGGCTTGTAAGTCAGCATGGTAAGGTCTACACTTGTTGGTTAAGGGCTTGTAAGTAAGCATGGTAAGGTCTGCACTGTTGGTTAAGGGCTGGTCAGTCAGCATGGTAAGGTCTGCACTGTTGGTTCAGCAGGGCTGTTGGTTAAGGGTAAGCATGGTAAGGTCTGCACTGTTGGTTAAGGGCTTGTAAGTCAGCATGGTAAGGTCTACACTGTTGGTTAAGGGCTTGTAAGTCAGCATGGTAAGGTCTACACTGTTGGTTAAGGGCTTGTAAGTCAGCATGGTAAGGTCTACACTGTTGGTTAAGGGCTTGTAAGTCAGCATGGTAAGGTCTACACTTGTTGTATTCGGCACATGTGACCAATAAATACATTTGTGTGCTAGTCATTTAAACAGACAGCTCGGTGCTTTCAACATGTCAATAACTCTCACAAATATAGGAAGAGATGAAGTCAATCTCTCTTCTACTTTCAGCCAGGAGAGATTGACATGCATATTATTAATGTTTGCTCTCTGTGTGTATAGTGCTGTTAAGAAGGTAGAGCAGTGCTTTATTATAGGCAGACTTCTCCCCAATCCAATAATTGCTCAATTTCCACATTATTCATTACAGTATTTAGTTGAAGTTTAGGGTTTAATGAATGATTTCTCCCAAATACAATGTTGTTGATATATTTAGGACTAATAGAAGATAGAAGGGGTGAATAGAAGGGGTGGGTATTGTTTAGAAGATAGAAGGGGTGGGTAGTCTTTAGAAGATAGAAGGGGTGGGTAGTCTTTAGAAGATAGAAGGGGTGAATAGAAGATAGAAGGGGTGGGTAGTCTTTAGAAGATAGATGGGGTGAATATAAGATAGAAGGGGTGGGTAGTCTTTAGAAGATAGAAGGGGTGAATAGAAGGGGTGGGTAGTCTTTAGAAGATAGAAGGGGTGAATAGAAGAGAAGGGGTGGGTATTGTTTAGAAGATAGAAGGGGTGAATAGAAGATAGAAGGGGTGGGTAGTCTTTAGAAGATAGAAGGGGTGGCTAGTGTTTAAACAAGGGGTTTTTGGTGTTTAGAAACCTGGCTGTTTCATCTGTCATCCTGGGGGTTTCAGTCATGATGCAGTGCTCCTCTCATCCCACTTTACTCTGCCCTGGGCCCGGGGCCATGGACGAGTGTCCAACTTTAATAGGGCCAGCAACCCAACAAATCTCTCTTTGTCGCTCAGAATACATTCCCCCTCAGAAAGATGTGTTTGTTGTGACAGGGTGTAGAGGTTGTAGACTGACAGACAGCATTGTCCTAGGTAGCTTTGCAGCTGGTAACAAGCATCTGAACATTAGTACAAACAAAGTCAGGATTGGTGGGATCATCAATCAATGTGCTGACAGTTCACTTCAGTTAGTTTGTCTCACTGTGCATCATAAGTGATTGGATCAGTTTTAATTAGAAATTGGGTAATCAATCATTGCCAACAAGGCACTTTGCTGGGGGACTCATCGTGTGCCGGTGTCAAAAATAAATGAGAAATCAAAATAATTTAGCGGCTGCCAAAGGTAAATCCTCCAGTGAGCCGTCCAAACCTCTGGCTTTGTGAGACAGAGACACCCTGTCACAAGCAATTACAGCAGCATCCACTGGAGGTTTTCACATATTAAATGAACCAATCAAATATTTATTTTTTGTTTGGAGTGATGCTTTACCTCCTATATACATTTATAATACACATGTATTCTTACCATTTTCACATTAAAATCCTTGGCAGATTTGTTTTCCAAGAGTCTACTATTTCTGATTTAACTGATAATGTTTTTGTGTGTGTTGTGGCTCTCAACAGAATGTTAGACTTTATGGTGAGTGTTCATTCAGCCTGATTGTACTCGCTATAGAGCTTTAATTCTAAACATAAAGTTATTAAAAATAACCCTAACACATTCAGCCTGACTGTACTCGCTATGGAGCTTTAATTCTAAACATAAAGATATTAAAAATAACCCTAACACATTCAGCCTGACTGTACTCACTATATCACTTTAATTCTAAATATAAAGTTATTAAAAATAACCCTAACACATTCAGCCTGACTGTACTCGCTATAGAGCTTTAATTCTAAACATAAAGATATTAAAAATAACCCTAACACATTCAGCCTGATTGTACTCGCTATAGAGCTTTAATTCTAAACATAAAGTTATTAAAAATAACCCTAACACATTCAGCCTGACTGTACTCGCTATGGAGCTTTAATTCTAAACATAAAGATATTAAAAATAACCCTAACACATTCAGCCTGACTGTACTCACTATATCACTTTAATTCTAAATATAAAGTTATTCAAATTACCAGTAACACATAATGTAACACATCCAATTGTGTGCGTGGCAGTGAAAGAGTGTCTGTATTCCACAGGAGGTTGGTGGCACCTTAATTGGGGAGAACGGGCTCATGGTAATGGGGAGAACGGGCTCATGGTATTGGGGAGAACGGGCTCATGGTAATGGGGAGAACGGGCTCATGGTAATGGGGAGAACGGGCTCATGGTAACTGGGAGGACGGGCTCATGGTAACGGGGTAACGGGAGAACGGGCTCATGGTAACGGGGAGAACGGGCTCATGGTAACGGGGAGAACGGGCTCATGGTAACGGGGAGAACGGGCTCATGGTAACGGGAGAACGGGCTCATGGTAACTGGGAGGACGGGCTCATGGTAACGGGGAGGACGGGCTCATGGTAACGGGGAGGACGGGCTCATGGTAACGGGGAGGACAGGCTCATGGTAACGGGGAGAACGGGCTCATGGTTTCCTGGTGTCTGATGCCATTCCATTTGTGGTGTTCCGGACATTATTTTGAGCCATTCTCCTCTCATCAGCCTCCACTGCTGTCTACTGAAGGTACTGTAGACTATTCCAAACAAATATAGCAGAGAAATTGGAAGCCCCATTTTGTAAAATAAAAAATATGTTGTGTCAAAACACAGAAAATGTTTCTCCCACATTCGTGGTGGTTTTTACTCATTGTAGGACATCTGAGAGGGAAGTTATAATTTATGCAGTTTAGAATTAAACATTACAGATGCAACCAGGTATATGTTGCACTCCAAAACAGGTTTTGAAATTCTGTGAGCGCTACACCGGGTATTTGAAGTGATACTGTTTCTGACAGCAGCATTCCTTTTTTTAAACAGTCCAAAATATTTTTTTAAGACATCCCAAAAGATGAACAAATATTTCCTGTTATTTTCTTAAAGCAGATAGATGCATCACATTTCAACAGACAGATTAACAGCCCAAGGACACAAAGCGTGCGGGGAGAAATCTCAACAGGAGAAAAAGGCTTTTAAACAAAGGCAGCTAGCGCAGCTCTCGGCTCTGAGAGGCTAGGAGAGGAGAGAAAGCCAGCTGGGTAGCAGACATGCTTCTGAGGCCGCTGCCGCTGCTGATGAGACAGTTACACGTTTACAACAGCTGCCGACTAATGTTTGATCAGTGATAAAATATGCCAAGGTGACAACATCATGCTGCCCTGCATTTGTTGGGCTGAACATTAAAAATGCAGGTGGGCTGAGAGCAAGGGCCTGGCAGGGCCGGTCCTCCCCCTAGGTACCACGGATAGAGACAACTTCACAAGATGTCAAAAACAATATCCATTTGTGTGTGCCATGAAACCCCTCTGAGTCCCTCCTTTCCACCTCTCCTCCCTTCCACTCATCCTTCTCATCACGTCAGATCTGAGGACCACTGAGACCTTTCAGCAGGAAATAAAACGCCTAGAAAACAGACAGGCGAAAGGTGAAAACAGGCAGCACGTCAGGAAACACTGGAAAGAAAGGCAGGTCTGTTGTGTCAGGAAGAAAACAGTGATATGTTGCTTTCCTCCCTTCTGAAAGAACAGATCAGTTGTAGCTCCTAGCTGTGTTTTCCTCCCTTCTGAAAGAACAGATCAGTTGTAGCTACTAGCTGTGTTTTCCTCCCTTCTGAAAGAACAGATCAGTTGTAGCTCCTAGCTGTGTTTTCCTCCCTTCTGAAAGAACAGATCAGTTGTAGCTACTAGCTGTGTTTTCCTCCCTCTGAAAGAACAGATCAGTTGTAGCTACTAGCTGTGTTTTCCTCCCTTCTGAAAGAACAGATCAGTTGTAGCTACTAGCTGTGTTTTCCTCCCTTCTGAAAGAACAGATCAGTTGTAGCTACTAGCTGTGTTTTCCTCCCTTCTGAAAGAACAGATCAGTTGTAGCTACTAGCTGTGTTTTCCTCCCTCTGAAAGAACAGATCAGTTACGACCATCAAGTATGCCTCATGGATCATCACTGGAGGCTTTGTGCCATGGATCATCACTGGAGGCTTTGTACCATGGATCATCACTGGAGGCTTTGTGCCATGGATCATCACTGGAGGCTTTGTACCATGGATCATCACTGGAGGCTACATACCATGGATCATCACTGGAGGCTTTGTGCCATGGATCATCACTGGAGGCTTCGGGCCATGGATCATCACTGGAGGGTTCGTACCATGGATCATCACTGGAGGGTTCGTACCATGGATCATCACTGGAGGCTTCGTACCATGGATCATCACTGGAGGCTTCGTGCCATGGATCATCACTGGAGGCATGGATCATCACTGGAGGTGCCATGGATCATCACTGGAGGCTTCGTACCATGGATCATCACTGGAGGCTTCGGGCCATGGATCATCACTGGAGTGAGGAGACGTACAGGCAGCCTGGTACGTGGAGCTGCCACAGGGCTTACCAGGCTGGGGAGACATACAGGAGGCCTGGTTCTGGGAGCAGACACAGGACTCACCAGGCTGGGGAGACATACAGGAGGTTTGGTTCTGGGAGCAGGCACAGGACTCACCAGGCTGGGGAGACATACTGGAGGCTTGGTTCTGGGAGCAGGCACAGGACTCACCAGGCTGGGCCTGGTTCTTGGAGTAGGCACCAGATACACTGGGCCGTGGAGGTGCACTGGAGGTCTCGAGCATAGAGCTGGCACAACCCTTCCTGGCTGGATGGTTAATTTCGCCCGGCAAATGCGGGCGCTGGCACAGGACGCACTGGGCTGTGCAGACGCACTGAAGACACAGTGCGCAGAGACGATACAAGATATCCTGGGCCGTAGAGAAGCACTGGCGGCCAGATGCGCTGAGCCGGCACCAACCAATTCGGCTTGTCACCAAAAGCACTCACAAACTTCTACAGATGCACAATCGAGAGCATCCTGGCGGGCTCTATCACCGCCTGGTATGGCAACTGCACCGCCCTCAACCGTAAGGCTCTCCAGAGGGTAGTGAGGTCTGCACAACGCATCACCGGGGGCAAACTACCTGCCCTCCAGGACACCTACACCACCCGATGCTACAGGAAGGCCATAAAGATCATCAAGGACATCAACCACCCGAGCCACTGCCTGTTCACCCCGCTGTCATCCAGAAGGCGAGGTCAGTACAGGTGCATCAAAGCTGGGACCGAGAGACTGAAAAAACAGCTTCTATCTCAAGGCCATCAGACTGTTAAACAGCCACCACTAACATTGAGTGGCTACTGCCAACACACTGTCAATGACACTGACTCTACTCCAGCCACTTTAATCATGGGAATTGATGGGAAATGATGTAAATATATCACTAGCCACTTTAAACAATGCTACCTTATATAATGTTACTTACCCTACATTATTCATCTCATATGCATACGTAGATACTGTACTCTATATCATCGACTGCATCCTTATGTAATACATGTATCACTAGCCACTTTAACTATGCCACTTGGTTTACATACTCATCTCATATGTATATACTGTACTCGATATCATCTACTGTATCTTGCCTATGCTGCTCTGTACCATCACTCATTCATATATCCTTATGTACATATTCTTTATCCCCTTACACTGTGTATAAGACAGTAGTTTTTTTTTGGAATTGTTAGTTAGATTACTTGTTCGTTATTACTGCATTGTCGGAACTAGAAGCACAAGCATTCCGCTACACTCGCATTAACATCTGCTAACCATGTGTATGTGACAAATAAAATTTGATTTGATTTGATCCGTCCTGGCTGGATGCTCACTCTAGCCCGGCCGATGCGGGGAGCTGGAATGTAGCGCACAGAGCTGTGAACATGCACTGGAGATGCTGTGCGCTCCACTGCATAACACGGTGCATGACCAGTACCACACTCCCTATGGTAAGCATGAGGAGTTGGCTCAGGTCTCCAACCTCTCAGCCAATATCCTTGTGTGCCCCCCAAAACATTTTTTTGGAGTGGCCTCCCGGTCTTTCGTGCCAGCCGTGACTCTGTGTAATCCTGGACCCTTTTACTTGCTGCCTCCGCCTTCCTCGCTGCTTCCACCTGCTCCCACGGCAGGCGATCCTTTCCTGCCAGGATCTCCTCCCACGTCCAGGATCCTTTCCCATTCACGATGTCCTCCCATGTCCAGAGCTCCTTACCACACTGCTTGGTCCGTTTGTGGTGGGTAGTTCTGTCAGGGAAATGACCGGACCAAGGTGCAGGGTGGTGAGCGTACATTTCTTTTTATTATGAATGTCGCCAACAAAAGCAAGCAACTAAACTAACGTGAAGCTTACTAGGGCTATATAGGCCACTAACAAAGTCAACTACCCACAACTAATGTGGCTAAACAGGCTGCTTAAGTATGATTCCCAATCAGAGACAACGATAGAGAGCTGTTCCTGATTGAGAACCATACCCGGCAAAAACATAGAAACAGAAAACATAGAAATAAAGAAACTAGAATGCCCACCCCTACAAATATAGAGAATAAAAGCCTATCTATGGCCAGGGCGTGACATTACCCTGACTCTTTAGTTATATACCAGTTTACCCTGATTTACTCTTCTGTTATATACCAGTTTACCCTGATAAACTATTATGTTGTATACCAGTTTACCCTGATTAACTGTTTATTATATACCAGTTTATCCTGATGAACTCTTCTGTTATATACCAGTTTACCCTGATTAACTCTTCTGTTATGTACCAGTTTACCCTGATTAACTATTCTGTTATGTACCAGTTTACCCTGATTAACTCTTCTGTTATATACCAGTTTACCCTGATGAACTCTTCTGTTATATACCAGTTCACCCTGATTAACTCTTCTGTTATATACCAGTTTACCCTGATTAACTCTTTAGTTATATACCAGTTTACCCTGATTAACTCTTCTGTTATTTACCAGTTTATTTGCTTATGGTCTTGGCTACACCTAGCGAACAGGTTTGTTTTTATTATTTGGGGAAATAATTTTCCTTTTTTTGGAACGGCAAGCCAGAAAAAATTAACAAGCCTATTTATAAAATGAATATGAATTCAGACGACAGAAATGTTTAAATATTAAAGCATTAGACCTCACTAAAGGCTTCAGTCATACAGAAGTTATACTTAAATCCAAACTGGTTCTCTAGCAAATTAGTAAGAATGTCTCAACCTTTGTTCAAGAATGGCCTTTTTCCCTTTATTCAGAGTACAACCTCTCACTTTCAGTTATTTGAAAAGGAAATCATCTCCCAAATATCGCTATTTTAAAATAATCCATAGAAAGTTGGTTGTATTTCAATTTAATATACCAGAAAAGACACAACAAATTTCCAACAAATATAGTCGTTAAACTCAAATATAGTAATTGATATTAATTTAGAATCCTCCTAATCTCTAAATACAATTATTGGTGGAGAGGCGTCTCATTGAAAAAAAGACGTTTAGATATACTGTAGGCCTACCGTAGGCGACATGAGTCTCGCTAGTGTTGAGTAATGTGCTGTTAACTTCTCGAGGGTAGGGGGCAGCATTTGGAATTTTGGATGAATTTTGGATAAAAAGCGTGCCCAAATTAAACTGCCTTCTACTCAGGCCCAGAAGATAGGTTATGCATATAATTAGCCGATTGGGATAGAAAACACTCTAAAATTTCCACAACTGTTAAAATATGTCTGTGAGTATAACATAACTGATTTGGCAGGTGAAACCCTGAGAAAAATCCATTCAGGAAGTTGGAGTTTTTTGTTTGTTGTAGTTCTCTATTCAATGCCATTACAGTATCCATTGATTTAGGACTCAAATTGCAGTTCCTATGCCTTCCACTAGAAGTCAACAGTCTTTAGAAATTGTTTCAGGCTTGTATTCTGAAAAATTAGGGAGTAAGAGCAGTCTGAATGAGTGGACCCTGCCGTGTCACAGAGCTTTTTCATGCACTCGACCGAGAGTCCCTTTCTTGTTTACCTTTTATATTGACAACGTTATTGTCCGGTTGAAATATTATCGATTATTTAGACTAAAAACAACCTGAGGTTTGAATATAAACATCGTTTGACATGTTTCTATGAACTTTACGGATACAATTTAGATTTTTTTTTGTCTGCCTGTTGTGACTGCGTTTGAGCCTGTGGATTACTGAAGAAACCTGCGAACAAAACTGAGGTTTTTGGAAATAAAGAGAGACATTATTGAACAAAAGGAACATTTATTGAATAAATGAATGTCTTCTGTGTGCAACCATATGAAGATCATCAAAGGTAAGTGATTAATTTTATCTCTATTTTTGACTTGTGTAACTCTTCTACTTGGCTGGTTACTGTTTGTAATGATTTGTCTGCTGGGCGATGTTCTCAAATAATTGTAAGGTATGCTTTCCCTGTAAAGCATTTTTGAAATCTGACACCGTGGTTGGATTCACAAGAAATTAATCTTTAAACCTATGTAAAGTAGTTGTATCTTTTCTGAATTTTCAAAATGAGTATTTCTGTATTTGAATTTGGCGCTCTGCAATCTCACTGGATGTTGGCCAGGTGGGACGCTAGCATCCCACATACCCTAGAGAGGTTAAAAGTGGTGTAGGTCTTGTTTATTTTTAATGTATGCAGCATTTGTGTGTTTTTATCATAGGCCACTGTTTTCACTGCATCTCTGTTTGAGTATTGATTAGACTACAATTAGGGTGTGGAAATGTTATGCTCTTAGTACTATAGCCTACTTCCGACCATCACGTTGTACAGCGCGATATTTTCCGTTCCATCCTAACGGAAACCCTGAGGGTTTTGTGTTTTGTTTTTAATTAAGCTACATTTCTTAAAATCAATCCCATGTACTATGTTCTTGCAAAAAAAGGTTTTACATGTTGTAGTCCAGCCAATATAGAAGGCTATCAAATACTTCTTAAAGATGCCCTCTGCTGGTCAAACTAGCACTAACTAGCATTAATGGAAACAATGGCAGTTAAAATAACGTGCCATAGAATTCTGCGGCAGCCCGCAAGGTGTAATAGAGGAGCAAGGTGTAATAGAGGAGCAAGGTGTAATAGAGGAGCAAGGTGTAATAGAGGAGCAAGGTGTAATAGAGGAGCAAGGTGTAATAGAGGAGCAAGGTGTGATAGAGGAGCAAGGTGTGATAGAGGAGCAAGGTGTGATAGAGGAGCAAGGTGTGATAGAGGAGCAAGGTGTGATAGAGGAGCAAGGTGTGATAGAGGAGCAAGGTGTGATAGAGGAGCAAGGTGTAATAGAGGAGCAAGGTGTAATAGAGGAGCAAGGTGTAATAGAGGAGCAAGGTGTAATAGAGGAGCAAGGTGTAATAGAGGAGCAAGGTGTAATAGAAAGTAATAGAGGAACATATTTTTTTTAAACAAGATATGTGTAAATATATGTATGTATATGTATGTATGTATGTACAGTTGAAGTCTGAAGTTTACATACACTTAGGTTGGAGTCATTAAAACTCATTTTTCAACCACTCCACAAATTTCTTGTTAAGAAACTATAATTTTGGCAAGTTGGTTAGGACATCTACTTTGTGCATGACAAGTCATTTTTTCAACAATTGTTTACAGACAGATTATTTCTCTTACAATTCACTGTATCACAATTCCAGTGGGTCAGAAGATTACATACACTAAGTTGACTGTACCTTTAAACAGCTTGGAAAATTCCAGAAAATGATATCATGGTTTTAGAAGTTTCTGATAGGCTAATTAACATTATTTGAGTCAATTGGAGGTGTACCTGAAGATGTATTTCAATGCCTACTTTCAAACTCAGTGCCTCTTTGCTTGGCATCATGGGAAAATCAAAAGAAATCAGCCAAAACCTCAGAAAAAATAGTAGACTTCCATAAGTCTGGTTCATCCTTAGGAGCAATTTCCAAACACCTGAAGGTACCACGTTCATCTATACAAACAATAGTATGCAAGTATAAACACCATGGGACCATGCTGTCGTCATTCCACTCAGGAAGGAGACGCGTTCTGTCTCCTAAAAATGAACGTACTTTGGTGAGAAAAGTGCAAATCAATCCCAGAACAACAGGAAAGGACCCTGTGAAGATGCTGAAGGAAACAGGTACAAAAGTATCTATATCCACAGTAAAACGAGTCCTATATCGACATAACCTGAAAGGCCTCTCAGCAAGGAAGAAGCCACTGGTTCAAAACTGCCATAAAAAAGCCAGACTACGGTTTGCAACTACACATGGGGACAAAGATCATACTTTTTGGAGAAATGTCCCCTGGTCTGATGAAACAAACAGAACTGTTTTGGCCATAATGACCACCATTATATTTGTAGGAAAAATGGGGAGGCTTGCAAGCCGAAGAACACCATCCCAACCGTGAAGCACGGGGATGGCAGTATGATGTTGTGAGGGTACTCAAGACATGAGTCAGGAAGTTAAACCTTGGTCGCAAATGGGACTTCTAAATGGACAATGAGCCAAAGCATATTTCTAAAGTTGTGGCAAAATGGTTAAGGACAACATCGTCAAGGTATTGGAGTGGCCATCACAAAGCAGTGACCTCAATCCTATAGAACATTTGTGGGCAGAACTGAAAATGCGTTTGTGAGCAAGGAAGCCTACAAACCTGACTCAGTTACACCAGCTCTGTCAGGAGGAATGGGCCAAAATTCACCCAACTTATTGTGGGAAGCTTGTGGAAGGCTACCCGAAACGTTTGACCCAAGTTAAATAATTTAAAGGCAATGCCACCAAACACTAATTGTGTATGTCAACTTCTGACCCACTGGAAATGTGATGAAAGAAATCAAATCTGAAATAAATCATTCTCTCTGCTGTTATTCTGACATTTCACATCTTAAAATAAAGTGGTGATCCTATCTGACCTAAAACAGAGAATTTTTACTAGGATTAAATGTCAGGAATTGTGAAAAACTGAGTGTAAATGTATTTGGCTAAGGTGTATGTAAACTTCCGACTTCAACTGTGTGTGTGTGTGTGTGTTTTTTTTTTGCCAAAACAATATGTGGGGGATTGGAAGAGATGCAGACAATCACATTGATGGAACTACAATCTATCTGCTATATTCAATCTGATCCACCCCTAAAAAAGGGGTTGTGAAATTGTACCACATACTTGTGAAAATCGTACCAAAGCAATACAAAACTGTAATCAATGTATATGAACACTACCTGTCTCAAATATGTTAGTTTTCTTCTACAGAAAGTCATTTTGGTTAATTCATCTGTATGAATACTAATTGTCTCATAAGTGGGACATGATCATTTTGGAGGACTGCTTGAATATACTGCGTCCTGATAAATTGTCCGTAAATAAAGTATTGTGATTTGAATGAATACATCCTCTCTAAAGGATCCTGTTCTAAACACACTCCATGTGTCCTCTCCTCTGTTGTGCCCTCCTGCTTTCCAGAGGATTGGCATCTGAATAATTCAGGCTCAGTAAGAATCAGCATATCTTAGAGAATATTTAAGGTGCCGAAGACAGACAACAGACAAGGGACAGGTTCATTTCAATTAGCTCTTTTGTTCCAGACAATAGGGTGACAAATTCATTTCATTACCGCCAGATGGGCTTTGGCCTCAATTCTGTTCCTGGTGGTTTTCTCCTCTCTGGTGTTTGTGTTTGTCTTTCCACTCCCTTTCCCTTTATGTTGTACCTTACCTGGTGTTAGCTGGTGATAGCTGGTGTTAACTGATGTTAGCTCGTGTTAGCTGGTGATAGCTGGTGTTAACTGATGTTAGCTCGTGTTAGCTGGTGATAGCTGGTGTTAACTGGTGTTAGCTCGTGTTAGCTGGTGATAGCTGGTGTTAACTGGTGTTAGCTCGTGTTAGCTGGTGATAGCTGGTGTTAACTGGTGTTAGCTCGTGTTAGCTGGTGATAGCTGGTGTTAGCTGGTGTTAGCTAGTGTTAGCTGGTGTTAGCTGGTGTTAGCTGGTGATAGCTGGTGTTAACTGGTGTTAGCTCGTGATAGCTGGTGTTAGCTGGTGTTAGCTAGTGTTAGCTGGTGTTAGCTAGTGTTAGCTGGTGATAGCTGGTGTTAGCTCGTGATAGCTGGTGTTAGCTGGTGTTAGCTGGTGATAGCTGGTGTTAACTGGTGTTAGCTCGTGTTAGCTGGTGATAGCTGGTGTTAACTGGTGTTAGCTGGTGTTAGCTGGTGTTAGCTGGTGTTAGCTAGTGTTAGCTGGTGATAGCTGGTGTTAGCTGGTGTTAGCTAGTGTTAGCTGGTGTTAGCTGGTGTTAGCTGGTGATAGCTGGTGTTAACTGGTGTTAGCTCGTGATAGCTGGTGTTAACTGGTGTTAGCTCGTGATAGCTAGTGTTAACTGGTGTTAGCTGGTGATAGCTGGTGTTAACTGGTGTTAGCTCGTGTTAGCTGGTGATAGCTGGTGTGCCCTGGTGTTAGCTGGTGATACCTGGTGTTAACTGGTGTTAGCTCATGTTAGCTGGTGATACCTGGTGTTAACTGGTGTTAGCTGGTGATATCTGGTGTTAACTGGTGTTAGCTCGTGTTAGTTGGTGATACTAGGTGTTACCTGGTGTTACCTGGTGTTAACTGGTGATACCTGGTGTTAACTGGTGTTAGCTCATGTTAGCTGGTGATATCTGGTGTTAACTGGTGTTAGCTCGTGTTAGCTGGTGATACTTGGTGTTACCTGGTGTTACCTGGTGTTAACTGGTGATACCTGGTGTTAACTGGTGTTAGCTCGTGTTAGCTGGTGTTACCTGGTGTTAACTGGTGTTAGCTGGTGATAGCTGGTGTTAACTGGTTTTAGCTCGTGTTAGCTGGTGATAGTTGGTGTGCCCTGGTGTTAGCTGGTGATATCTGGTGTTAACTGGTGTTAGCTCATGTTAGCTGGTGATACCTGGTGTTAACTGGTGTTAGCTGGTGATATCTGGTGTTAGCTCATGTTAGCTGGTGATATCTGGTGTTAGCTCATGTTAGCTGGTGATACTTGGTGTTAGCTGGTGTTACCTGGTGTTAACTGGTGATACCCGGTGTTAACTGGTGTTAGCTCGTGATAGCTGGTGTTAACTGGTGTTAGCTCGTGATAGCTAGTGTTAACTGGTGTTAGCTGGTGATAGCTGGTGTTAACTGGTGTTAGCTCGTGTTAGCTGGTGATAGCTGGTGTGCCCTGGTGTTAGCTGGTGATACCTGGTGTTAACTGGTGTTAGCTGGTGATATCTGGTGTTAACTGGTGGTAGCTCATGTTAGCTGGTGATATCTGGTGTTAACTGGTGTTAGCTCGTGTTAGCTGGTGATACCTGGTGTTAACTGGTGTTAGCTCGTGTTAGCTGGTGATACCTGGTGTTAACTGGTGTTAGCTCGTGTTAGCTGGTGATAGCTGGTGTTAGCTCGTGTTAGCTGGTGATAGCTGGTGTGCCCTGGTGTTAGCTGGTGATATCTGGTGTTAACTGGTGTTAGCTCATGTTAGCTGGTGATACCTGGTGTTAACTGGTGTTAGCTGGTGATATCTGGTGTTAACTGGTGTTAGCTCATGTTAGCTGGTGATATCTGGTGTTAACTGGTGTTAGCTCGTGTTAGCTGGTGATACTTGGTGTTACCTGGTGTTAACTGGTGATACCTGGTGATACCTGGTGTTAGCTCGTGTTAGCTGGTGATAGCTGGTGTTAACTGGTGTTAGCTCGTGTTAGCTGGTGATAGCTGGTGTTAACTGGTGTTAGCTCGTGTTAGCTGGTGATAGCTGCTGTGCCCTGGTGTTAGCTGGTGATATCTGGTGTTAACTGGTGTTAGCTCATGTTAGCTTGTGATATCTGGTGTTAACTGGTGTTAGCTCGTGTTAGCTGGTGATAGCTGGTGTTAACTGGTGTTAGCTGGTGATAGCTGGTGTTAACTGGTGTTAGCTCGTGTTAGCTGGTGATAGCTGCTGTGCCCTGGTGTTAGCTGGTGATATCTGGTGTTAACTGGTGGTAGCTCATGTTAGCTGGTGATATCTGGTGTTAACTGGTGTTAGCTCGTGTTAGCTGGTGATACTAGGTGTTACCTGGTGTTACCTGGTGTTAACTGGTGATACCTGGTGTTAACTGGTGTTAACTGGTGTTAGCTGGTGATAGCTGGTGTTAACTGGTGTTAGCTGGTGATAGCTGGTGTTAACTGGTGTTAGCTCGTGTTAGCTGGTGATAGCTGGTGTGCCCTGGTGTTAGCTGGTGATACCTGGTGTTAACTGGTGTTAGCTGGTGATATCTGGTGTTAACTGGTGTTAGCTCATGTTAGCTGGTGATATCTGGTGTTAACTGGTGTTAGCTCGTGTTAGCTGGTGATACTTGGTGTTACCTGGTGTTACCTGGTGTTAACTGGTGATACCTGGTGTTAACTGGTGTTAGCTCGTGTTAGCTGGTGATACCTGGTGTTAACTGGTGTTAGCTCGTGTTAGCTGGTGATAGCTGGTGTTAGCTCGTGTTAGCTGGTGATAGCTGGTGTGCCCTGGTGTTAGCTGGTGATATCTGGTGTTAACTGGTGTTAGCTCATGTTAGCTGGTGATATCTGGTGTTAACTGGTGTTAGCTCGTGTTAGCTGGTGATACTTGGTGTTACCTGGTGTTAACTGGTGATACCTGGTGTTAACTGGTGTTAGCTCGTGTTAGCTGGTGATACCTGGTGTTAACTGGTGTTAGCTCGTGTTAGCTGGTGATAGCTGGTGTTAACTGGTGTTAGCTCGTGTTAGCTGGTGATAGCTGGTGTTAACTGGTGTTAGCTCGTGTTAACTGGTGTTAGCTCGTGTTAGCTGGTGATAGCTGGTGTTAACTGGTGTTAGCTCGTGTTAGCTGGTGATAGCTGGTGTGCCCTGGTGTTAGCTGGTGATACCTGGTGTTAACTGGTGTTAGCTGGTGATATCTGGTGTTAACTGGTGTTAGCTCATGTTAGCTGGTGATATCTGGTGTTAACTGGTGTTAGCTCGTGTTAGCTGGTGATACTTGGTGTTACCTGGTGTTACCTGGTGATACCTGGTGATACCTGGTGTTAGCTCGTGTTAGCTGGTGATAGCTGGTGTTAACTGGTGTTAGCTCGTGTTAGCTGGTGATAGCTGGTGTTAACTGGTGTTAGCTCGTGTTAGCTGGTGATAGCTGCTGTGCCCTGGTGTTAGCTGGTGATATCTGGTGTTAACTGGTGTTAGCTCATGTTAGCTTGTGATATCTGGTGTTAACTGGTGTTAGCTCGTGTTAGCTGGTGATAGCTGGTGTTAACTGGTGTTAGCTGGTGATAGCTGGTGTTAACTGGTGTTAGCTCGTGTTAGCTGGTGATACCTGGTGTTAACTGGTGTTAGCTGGTGATATCTGGTGTTAACTGGTGGTAGCTCATGTTAGCTGGTGATATCTGGTGTTAACTGGTGTTAGCTCGTGTTAGCTGGTGATACTAGGTGTTACCTGGTGTTACCTGGTGTTAACTGGTGATACCTGGTGTTAACTGGTGTTAGCTCGTATTAGCTGGTGATAGCTGGTGTTAACTGGTGTTAGCTCGTGTTAGCTGGTGATAGCTGGTGTTAACTGGTGTTAGCTGGTGATAGCTGGTGTGCCCTGGTGTTAGCTGGTGATATCTGGTGTTAACTGGTGTTAGCTCGTGTTAGCTGGTGATACCTGGTGTTAACTGGTGTTAGCTCATGTTAGCTGGTGATATCTGGTGTTAACTGGTGTTAGCTCGTGTTAGCTGGTGATACTTGGTGTTACCTGGTGTTACCTGGTGTTAACTGGTGATACCTGGTGTTAACTGGTGTTAGCTCGTGTTAGCTGGTGATACCTGGTGTTAACTGGTGTTAGCTCGTATTAGCTGGTGATAGCTGGTGTTAGCTCGTGTTAGCTGGTGATAGCTGGTGTTACCTGGTGTTAGCTGGTGATATCTGGTGTTAACTGGTGTTAGCTCATGTTAGCTGGTGATATCTGGTGTTAACTGGTGTTAGCTCGTGTTAGCTGGTGATACTTGGTGTTACCTGGTGTTACCTCATGTTAGCTGGTGATACCTGGTGTTAACTGGTGTTAGCTGGTGATATCTGGTGTTAACTGGTGTTAGCTCATGTTAGCTGGTGATATCTGGTGTTAACTGGTGTTAGCTCGTGTTAGCTGGTGATACTTGGTGTTACCTGGTGTTAACTGGTGATACCTGGTGATACCTGGTGTTACTTGGTGTTACCTGACGTAAGCTGGTGTTAGCTGGTGTTAGCTGGTAATACCTGATGTTAGCTGGTGTTACTTGGTGTGCCCTGGTGTTAGCTGGTGTTAGCTCGTGTTAGCTGGTGATACTTGGTGATACCTGGTGTTACCTGGTGTTACTTGGTGTTACCTGGTGATACCTGATAATACCTGGTTTTAGCTAGTGTTAGCTCGTGTTAGCTGGTTTAACTGGTGTTGCTTGGTTGTGTGGCCAGTTAGACGTACTGCCAAATTCTCAAAAATGATGTTGATGGTGGCTTATCGTAGATGAATTAACATTAAATGATCAAGCAACAGCTCTGGTGGAAAATTGTACATTCAGCATGCCAGTTGCACATCTGTGGCATTGTGCTGTGTGACAAAACTGCACATTTTCCAGTGACCTTGTGTTGTCCCCAGCACAAGGTCTACCTGTGTAATGGTCATGCTGTTTAATGGGCTTCTTGATGTGCCACACCTGTCAGGTGAATGGCTTATCTTGGTAAAGGATAAAATGCTCACTGACAGGGATGTAAACAAATTTATTCACAAGATTTAGAGAAATAAGCTTTTTGTGAGTATGGAACTTTGTGGGATCTTTTATTTCAGCTCATGAAACATGGGACCAACACTTTACATGTTTACATAAACGTCTGACAGGCTGGGCCTGGCTCCCCAGTGGATGGGCCTTTGCCCTCCCAGGCCTACCCATGGCTGTGCCCCTGCCCAGTCATGTGAATTCCATGCATGAGGGCCTAATGAATGGTTTTCAATTGACTGATTTCCTTCTATGAACTGTAACTCAGTAAAAATAATTTGGTTTAGGTGCCAATAACAGTAAAGCCAAATTCTTAGATAGGGCTTAGACTGTAATGGGTTAACATATTAATTTGGTTGAAACAATGTTTTCAAAATGTAGAATTAAACCAAAGCATTGCTAAAGCATTTCACAATGATAAATAATCCCTTTAAAATGAACAAAAATACTTAAAAAACCTCATCCCTAAAGTGGTCCATCAGTATTAGGAGGTTGTGAATGGGGATCATTATTTCCAGGAGAGGAGACCGCTCTTAATAGATCATTAGTGCTTTTCTGCTTCAAGGGGAATTTGACACGCAGCCATTTGCAGTAAAATGCTTAAACGGTTATTAAAAAGCAGCCGCCTCCTTGACTGTCTGAACAAACTCATCTGGCCGTGTTGTGTTAGCGGTTAGCATTGTGTCAGCGTAGCTCCCTTTGAATTAGCGTTGTGTTAGTGGTCAGCATTGTGTTTGCGTAGCTCCCCTTGAATTAGCGTTGTGTTAGCGGTTAGCATTGTGTTAGCGTAGCTCCCTTTGAATTAGCGTTGTGTTAGCGGTTAGCATTGTGTTAGCGGTTAGCATTGTGTAAGCGCAGCTCCCCTTGAAATAGCGTTGTGTTAGCAGTAGCTTCCTTATCCACAGTCCTTTAAAACCTGTTAAGGAGGCTGCGAATTTTCGCAGCTTTTTGTTAAAAATCGCGCAACATTTCAGCGTCCTGCTACTCATGCCAGGAATATAGTATATGCATATGATAAGTGTGTGTGTATAGAAAACACCCTGAAGTCTCTAAAACTGGTTAAATCGTGTCTGTGGCTAGAACATAACGTGTTTAGGAGTCAAAATCCTTCGAAAAACTGCTCACCCAAAACACAAAAATAATATCCATCCGCCAGTCAATGTATTGTCTTTGGCTGAAGAAAATACATATCAAGCCCCTGTAAACGCCTACAGCTTCCACACGATGTCGCCAATGCTGTCATTTTCAGTCTGTTTTATCCTTGGTTTGGTAGTGTGACGCATTTCCTTTCTTTGGGCTCACCACCCGATGTTTTGAAAGTGAAAACAAGCACGATGATTTTAAGACTTGCTGCTATCGAATACAGATCGCCCCGTGATCAATCTAATAGACTATTAACGTTTATTAATACCTAAAGTTGGTTTAGAAAAGTAATTTGAAGTGATTTGTAAAAGTATATAGGTAACTTTTGTAATTTTAAAAAGTGACGTTGCGTCATGTAAAGGGGCATTTTTCTAGATCAGACCGGTCGTCAGCAAATCACATTTTGGGTATACAATGACGGATTTAATCGGGAAAAAGACCCAATTGTGATGTTTATGTGACATATAGGAGTGCCAAGAAAGAAGCTCGTCAAAGGTAATGAATGTTTATATTTTATTTCTGCGTTTTGGGTAGCGCCGGCTACCGCTAAATCTGTTGTTTTGTTGACGGTCTGGTATTCTGGGGGGTGCATGCTATCAGATAATAGCTTCTCATGCTTTCGCCGAAAAGCATTTTACAAATCTGACTTGGTGGCTAGATTCACAACGAGTGTAGCTTTAATTCACTACCTTGCATTTGTGTTTTAATGAAAGTTTGAGTTTTATCGAAAACAATAGGTGGCGCTCTAAAATATCCGCTGATTTGATCCCGCCAGAGGAACATCCTCCCTAACAAGTTAAATCTGATCCTCCACTACAATCATATGAGTGGCTGAACCAGGGCCTCTGATTGGGCCCTCTATTCATTAGCTTTAAGCATCTCTAAAGGATGTGTGATTAATTGGGCTGATCCCCCTCTATATAACGAGGTCACCACTCCGTCTCTCACCCAGCTCTGCATTTACATCAATTAGACTCAGAGAGGAGAGGAGAGCCGTGGGGCCGTGGCGACTGTCTGGACACTTCTAAATAAAACCTCTCTCTCTCGGGTCTGCGGCCAATCCCTGATTAAATATAGCTCAGAAGGGAATGGAATGAATTTAATGCAAATGAGGCTCTGTCTCTACTGTCACTTACTTCTCCTCTGTTCCCATGTCTGTTCTTTCTTTTGTTCTTCGAGTTCCTGAGATATGGAGAAACAATTATAACAAGGGACCAGGGAGGGTTATAACAACCCAGTCAGAGACACAGAGAGGAGACCAGGGAGGGTTATAATAACCCAGTCAGAGACACAGAGAGGAGACCAGGGAGGGTTATAATAACCCAGTCAGAGACACAGAGATTAGACACAGAGAGGAGACCAGGGAGAGTTATAACAACCCAGTCAGAGACACAGAGAGGAGACCAGGGAGGGTTATAGTAACCCAGTCAGAGACACAGAGAGGAGACCAGGGGGTTATAATAACCCAGTCAGAGACACAGAGAGGAGACCAGGAAGGGACCAGGGAGGGACCAGGGACCAGGGAAAGTTATAATAACCCAGTCAGAGACAGAGAGTAGACCAGGGAGAGTTATAATAACCCAGTCAGATACACAGAGAGGAGACCAGGGAGGGACCAGGGAGGGTTATAATAACCCAGTCAGAGACACAGAGAGGAGACCTGGGAGAGGTATAATTACCCAGTCAGAGACACAGAGAGGAGACCAGGGAGGGTTATAATAACCCAGTCAGAGACACAGAGAGGAGACCAGGGAGGGACCAGGGAGGGTTATAATAACCCAGTCAGAGACACAGAGAGGAGACCAGGGAGAGGTATAATAACCCAGTCAGAGACACAGAGAGGAGACCAGGGAGGGTTATAATAACCCAGTCAGAGACACAGAGAGAGACCAGGGAGGGACCAGGGAGGGTTATAATAACCCAGTCAGAGACACAGAGAGGAGACCAGGGAGAGGTATAATAACCCAGTCAGAGACACAGAGAGGAGACCAGGGAGGGTTATAATACAGTCAGAGACACAGAGAGGAGACCAGGGAGGGTTATAATAACCCAGTCAGAGACACAGAGAGGAGACCAGGGAGGGACCAGGGAGGGTTATAATAACCCAGTCAGAGACACAGAGAGGAGGAGAACAGGGGAGGGACCAGGGAGGGTTATAATAACCCAGTCAGAGACACAGAGAGGAGACCAGGGAGGGTTATAATAACCCAGTCAGAGACACAGAGAGTAGACCAGGGAGGGACCAGGGAGGGTTATAATAACCCAGTCAGAGACACAGAGAGGAGACCAGGGAGGGTTATAATAACCCAGTCAGAGACACAGAGAGGAGACCAGAGAGGGTTATAATAACCCAGTCAGGATACAGAGAGGAGACCAGAGAGGGTTATAATAACCCAGTCAGAGATACAGAGAGGAGACCAGGGAGGGTTATAATAACCCAGTCAGTCAGAGACACAGACACAGGAGACCAAGGAGGGTTATAATAACCCAGTCAGAGACACAGGGAGGAGACCAGGGAGGGTTATAACAACCCAGTCAGAGACGCAGAGATTAGACACAGAGAGGAGACCAGGGAGTGTTATAATAACCCAGTCAGAGACACAGAGAGGAGACCAGGGAGGGAACAGGGAGGGTTATAATAACCCAATCAGAGACACAGAGAGGAGACCAGGGAGGGACCAGGGAGGGTTATAATAACCCAGTCAGAGACACAGAGAGGAGACCAGGGAGGGTTATAATAACCCAGTCAGAGACACAGAGAGGAGACCAGGAGGGTTATAATAACCCAGTCAGAGACACAGAGAGGAGACCAGGGAGGGTTATAATAACCCAGTCAGAGACACAGAGAATAGACACAGAGAGTAGGCAGGGAGAGTTATAACAACCCAGTCAGAGACACAGAGAGGAGACCAGGGAGGGTTATAATAACCCAGTCAGAGACACAGAGAGGAGACACAGAGAGGTAGACAAGGGAGAGTTATAATAACCCAGTCAGAGACACAGGGAGGTTATAATAACCCAGTCAGAGACACAGAGGAGTTATAATAACCCAGTCCAGAGGAGACCAGGGAGGGTTATAACAACCCAGTCAGAGACACAGAGAATAGACACAGAGAGGAGACCAGGGAGGGTTATAACAACCCAGTCAGAGACACAGAGAGGAGACCAGGGAGGGTTATAATAACCCAGTCAGAGACACAGAGAGGAGACCAGGGAGGGTTATAACAGGGAGGGTTATAATAACCCAGTCAGAGACACAGAGAGGAGACCAGGGAGGGACACAGGGAGGGTTATAATAACCCAGTCAGAGACACAGAGAGGAGACCAGGGAGGGTTATAATAACCCAGTCAGAGACACAGAGAGGAGACCAGGGAGGTTATAATAACCCAGGAGACCAGGAGGGAGGGACCAGGGAGGGTTATAATAACCCAGTCAGAGACACAGAGAGTAGACCAGAGAGGGGAGGGTTATAATAACCCAGTCAGAGACACAGAGAGACCAGGGAGGGACCAGGGAGGGTTATAATAACCCAGTCAGAGACACAGAGAGGAGACCAGGAGGGAGAGGTTATAATAACCCAGTCAGAGACACAGAGACACAGAGGAGACCAGGGAGGGTTATAATAACCCAGTCAGAGACACAGAGAGGAGACCAGGGAGGGTTATAATAACCCAGTCAGAGACACAGAGAGACCAGGGAGGGACCAGGGAGGGTATAATAACCCAGTCAGAGACACAGAGGAGAGGAGACCAGGGAGGTTATAACCCAGTCAGAGACACAGAGAGGAGACCAGGGAGGGTTATAATAACCCAGTCAGAGACACAGAGAGGAGACCAGGGAGGGTTATAATAACCCAGTCAGAGACACAGAGAGGAGACCAGGGAGGGGGTTATAATAACCCAGTCAGAGACACAGAGAGGAGAACAGGGAGGGACCAGGGAGGGTTATAATAACCCAGTCAGAGACACAGAGAGGAGACCAGGGAGGGTTATAATAACCCAGTCAGAGACACAGAGAGGAGACCAGGGAGGGTTATAATAACCCAGTCAGAGACACAGAGAGGAGACCAGGGAGGGACCAGGGAGGGTTATAATAACCCAGTCAGAGACACAGAGAGGAGACCAGAGAGGGTTATAATAACCCAGTCAGGGATACAGAGAGGAGACCAGAGAGGGTTATAATAACCCAGTCAGAGATACAGAGAGGAGACCAGGGAGGGTTATAATAACCCAGTCAGAGACACAGAGAGGAGACCAGGGAGGGTTATAATAACCCAGTCAGAGACACAGGGAGGAGACCAGGGAGGGTTATATAACAACCCAGTCAGAGACGACCAGAGATTAGACACAGAGAGGAGACCAGGGAGGTTATAATAACCCAGTCAGAGACACAGAGAGGAGACCAGGGAGGGAGACCAGGGAGGGTTATAATAACCCAATCAGAGACACAGAGAGGAGACCAGGGAGGGACCAGGGAGGGTTATAATAACCCAGTCAGAGACACAGAGAGGAGACCAGGAGGGTTATAATAACCCAGTCAGAGACAGAGAGAGGAGACCAGGGAGGGTTATAATAACCCAATCAGAGACACAGAGAGGAGACCAGGGAGGGTTATAATAACCCAGTCAGAGACACAGAGAATAGACACAGAGAGTAGGCAAGGGAGAGTTATAACAACCCAGTCAGAGACACAGAGAGGAGACCAGGGAGGGTTATAATAACCCAGTCAGAGACACAGAGAATAGACACAGAGAAGACAAGGAGAGTTATAACAACCCAGTCAGAGACACAGGGAGGAGACCAGGGAGGGTTATAACAACCCAGTCAGAGACACAGAGAATAGACACAGAGAGAGACAAGGGAGGGGGAGTTATAACAACCCAGTCAGAGACACAGAGAGGAGACCAGGGAGGGGGTTATAATAACCCAGTCAGAGACACAGAGAGGAGACCAGGGAGGGTTATAACAACCCAGTCAGAGACACAGAGAGGTGACCAGGGAGGGAACAGGGAGGGTTATAATAACCCAGTCAGAGACACAGAGAGGAGACCAGGGAGGGTTATAATAACCCAGTCAGAGACACAGAGAGGAGACCAGGAAGACCAGGGAGGGACCAGGGAGGGTTATAATAACCCAGTCAGAGACACAGAGAGTAGACCAGGGAGGTATAATAACCCAGTCAGAGACACAGAGAGGAGACCCAGGAGAGGTTATAATAACCCAGTCAGAGACACAGAGAGGAGACCAGGGAGGGTTATAATAACCCAGTCAGAGACACAGAGAGGAGACCAGGGAGGGACCAGGGAGGGTTATAATAACCCAGTCAGAGACACAGAGAGGAGACCAGGGGAGAGGTTATAATAACCCAGTCAGAGACACAGAGAGGAGACCAGCGAGGGTTATAATAACCCAGTCAGACACAGAGAGGAGACCAGGGAGGGTTATAATAACCCAGTCAGAGACACAGAGAGGAGACCAGGGAGGGTTATAATAACCCAGTCAGAGACACAGAGAGGAGACCAGGGAGGGAACAGGGAGGGTTATAATAACCCAATCAGAGACACAGAGAGGAGACCAGGGAGGGGACCAGGGAGGGTTATAATAACCCAGTCAGAGACACAGAGAGGAGACCAGGAGGGTTATAATAACCCAGTCAGAGACAGAGAGGAGACCAGGGAGGGTTATAATAACCCAATCAGAGACACAGAGAGGAGACCAGGGAGGGTTATAATAACCCAGTCAGAGATACAGAGAGGTGACCAGGGAGGGTTATAACAACCCAGTCAGAGAGACAGAGAGGAGACCAGGGAGGGTTATAATAACCCAGTCAGAGACACAGAGAGGAGACACAGAGAGTAGACAAGGGAGAGTTATAACAACCCAGTCAGAGACACAGAGAGGAGACCAGGGAGGGTTATAATAACCCAGTCAGAGACACAGAGAGGAGACCAGGGAGGGTTATAACAACCCAGTCAGAGACACAGAGAGGTGACCAGGGAGGGAACAGGGAGGGTTATAATAACCCAGTCAGAGACACAGAGAGGAGACCAGGGAGGGTTATAATAACCCAGTCAGAGACACAGAGAGGAGACCAGGAAGGGACCAGGGAGGGACCAGGGAAAGTTATAATAACCCAGTCAGAGACACAGAGAGTAGACCAGGGAGAGTTATAATAACCCAGTCAGAGACACAGAGAGGAGACCAGGGAGGGACCAGGGAGGGTTATAATAACCCAGTCAGAGACACAGAGAGGAGACCAGGGAGGGTTATAATAACCCAGTCAGAGACACAGAGAGGAGACCAGGGAGGGACCAGGGAGGGTTATAATAACCCAGTCAGAGACACAGAGAGGAGACCAGGGAGGGACCAGGGAGGGTTATAATAACCCAGTCAGAGACACAGAGAGGAGACCAGGGAGGGTATAATAACCCAGTCAGAGACACAGAGAGGAGACCAGGAGGGTTATAATAACCCAGTCAGAGACACAGAGAGGAGACCAGGGAGGGTTATAATAAGTCCACAGTCAGACACAGAGAGGAGACCAGGGAGGGTTATAATAACCCGGTCAGAGACACAGAGAGGAGACCAGGGAGGGTTATAATAACCCAGTCAGAGACACAGAGAGGAGACCAGGGAGGGTTATAATAACCAGTCAGTCAGAGACACAGAGAGGAGACCAGGGAGGGACCAGGGAGGGTTATAATAACCCAGTCAGAGACACAGAGAGGAGACCAGGGAGGGTTATAATAACCCAGTCAGAGACACAGAGAGGAGACCAGGGAGGGTTATAATAACCCAGTCAGAGACACAGAGAGGAGACCAGGGAGGGACCAGGGAGGGTTATAATAACCCAGTCAGAGACACAGAGAGGAGACCAGGGAGGGTTATAATAACCCAGTCAGAGACACAGAGAGAGAGAGGGACCAGGGAGGGTTATAATAACCCAGTCAGAGACACAGAGAGGAGAACAGGGAGGGACCAGGGAGGGTTATAATAACCCAGTCAGAGACACAGAGAGGAGACCAGGGAGGGTTATAATAACCCAGTCAGAGACACAGAGAGGAGACCAGGGAGGGTTATAATAACCCAGTCAGAGACACAGAGAGGAGACCAGGGAGGGACCAGGGAGGGTTATAATAACCCAGTCAGAGACACAGAGAGGAGAACAGGGAGGGACCAGGGAGGGTTATAATAACCCCAGTCAGAGACACAGAGAGGATACCAGGGAGGGTTATATCAAATCAAATCAAATCAAATCAAATTTTATTTGTCACATACACATGGTTAGCAGATGTTAATGCGACCAATGCTTGTGCTTCTAGTTCCGACAATGCAGTAATTATAATCTAACTAACAATTCAGTCAGACACAGAGGGATAAAGACTATGTACATAAGGATATATGAATGAGTGATGGTACAGAGCAGCATAGGCAAGATACAGAGATGATATCAGTACAGTATATACATATGAGATAAGTATGTAAACCAAGTGGCATAGTTAAAGTGGCTAGTGATACATGTATTACATAAGGATGCAGTCGATGCTATAGAGTACAGTATCAGTATGCATATGAGATGAACAATGAGGGTAAGTAACATTATATAAGGGTAGCATTGTTTAAAGTGGCTAGTGATATATTTACATCATTTCCCATCAAGATGATTAAAGTGGCTGGAGTAGAGTCAGTGTCATTGACAGTGTGTTGGCAGTAGCCACTCAATGTTAGTGGTGGCTGTTTAACAGTCTGATGGCCTTGAGACCAGAAGCTGTTTTTCAGTCTCTCGGGTTGATGCAACTGACCTCAGTCTGGATGGCAGCGGGGTGAACAGGCAGTGGCTCGGGTGGTTGATGTCCTTGATGATCTTTATGGCCTTCCTGTAGCATCGGGTGGTGAGGTGACCTGGAGGGGAGTTTGCCCCCGGTGATGCGTTGTGCAGACCTCACTACCCTCAGTCAGAGTTGAGGGCGGTGCAGTTGCCATACCAGGCGGTGATACAGCCCGCCAGGAGATTGTGCATCTGTAGAAGTTTGTGAGTGCTTTTGGTGACAAGCCGAATTTCTTATAATAACCCAGTCAGAGACACAGAGAGGAGACCAGGGAGGGACCAGGGAGGGTTATAATAACCCAGTCAGAGACACAGAGAGGAGACCAGGGAGAGGTATAATAACCCAGTCAGAGACACAGAGAGGAGACCAGCGAGGGTTATAATAACCCAGTCAGAGACACAGAGAGGAGACCAGGGAGGGTTATAATAACCCAGTCAGAGACACAGAGAGAGACCAGGAGGGTTATAATAACCCAGTCAGAGACACAGAGAGGAGACCATGGAGGGTTATAATAACCCAGTCAGAGACACAGAGAGGAGACCAGGGAGGGACCAGGGAGGGTTATAATAACCCAGTCAGAGACACAGAGAGGAGAACAGGGAGGGTTATAATAACCCAGTCAGAGACACAGAGAGGAGACCAGGGAGGGTTATAATAACCCAGTCAGAGACACAGAGAGGAGAACAGGGAGGGACCAGGGAGGGTTATAATAACCCAGTCAGAGACACAGAGAGGAGAACAGGGAGGGACCAGGGAGGGTTATAATAACCCAGTCAGAGACACAGAGAGGATACCAGGGAGGGTTATAATAACCCAGTCAGAGACACAGAGAGGAGACCAGGGAGGGACCAGGGAGGGTTATAATAACCCAGTCAGAGACACAGAGAGGAGAACAGGGAGGGACCAGGGAGGGTTATAATAACCCAGTCAGAGACACAGAGAGGAGACCAGGGAGGGTTATAATAACCCAGTCAGAGACACAGAGAGGAGACCAGGGAGGGACCAGGGAGGGTTATAATAACCCAGTCAGAGACACAGAGAGGAGACCAGGGAGGGTTATAATAACCCAGTCAGAGACACAGAGAGGAGACCAGGGAGGGACCAGGGAGGGTTATAATAACCCAGTCAGAGACACAGAGAGGAGACCAGGGAGGGACCAGGGAGGGTTATAATAACCCAGTCAGAGACACAGAGATGAGACCAGGGAGGGTTATAATAACCCAGTCAGAGACACAGAGAGGACCAGGGAGGATTATAATAACCCAGTCAGAGACACAGAGAGGAGACCAGGGAGGGACCAGGGAGGGTTATAATAACCCAGTCAGAGACACAGGGAGGAGACCAGGGAGGGTTATAATAACCCAGTCAGAGACACAGGGAGGAGACCAGGGAGGGTTATAATAACCCAGTCAGAGACACAGAGAGGAGACCAGGGAGGGGTTATAATAACCCAGTCAGAGACACAGAGAGGAGACCGGGAGAGGTATAATAACCCAGTCAGAGACACAGAGAGGAGACCAGGGAGGGTTATAATAACCCAGTCAGAGACACAGAGAGGAGACCAGGGAGGGTTATAATAACCCAGTCAGAGACACAGAGAGGAGACCAGGGAGGGTTATAATAACCCAGTCAGAGACACAGAGAGGAGAACAGGGAGGGACCAGGGAGGGTTATAATAACCCAGTCAGAGACACAGAGAGGATACCAGGGAGGGTTATAATAACCCAGTCAGAGACACAGAGAGGAGACCAGGGAGGGTTACAATAACCCAGTCAGGGATACAGAGGAGACCAGAGAGGGTTATAATAACCCAGTCAGAGATACAGAGAGGAGACCAGGGAGGGTTATAATAACCCAGTCAGAGACACAGAGAGTAGACCAGGGAGGGACCAGGGAGGGTTATAATAACCCAGTCAGAGACACAGAGAGGAGACCAGAGAGGGTTATAATAACCCAGTCAGGGATACAGAGAGGAGACCAGAGAGGGTTATAATAACCCAGTCAGAGATACAGAGAGGAGACCAGGGAGGGTTATAATAACCCAGTCAGAGACACAGAGAGGAGACCAAGGAGGGTTATAATAACCCAGCCAGAGACACAGGGAGGAGACCAGGGAGGGTTATAACAACCCAGTCAGAGACGCAGAGATTAGACACAGAGAGGAGACCAGGGAGTGTTATAATAACCCAGTCAGAGACACAGAGAGGAGACCAGGGAGGGAACAGGGAGGGTTATATAACCCAATCAGAGACACAGAGAGGAGACCAGGGAGGGACCAGGGAGGGTTATAATAACCCAGTCAGAGACACAGAGAGGAGACCAGCGAGGGTTATAATAACCCAGTCAGAGACAGAGAGAGGAGACCAGGGAGGGTTATAATAACCCAATCAGAGACACAGAGAGGAGACCAGGGAGGGTTATAATAACCCAGTCAGAGACACAGAGAATAGACACAGAGAGTAGGCAAGGGAGAGTTATAACAACCCAGTCAGAGACACAGAGAGGAGACCAGGGAGGGTTATAACAACCCAGTCAGAGACACAGAGAATAGACACAGAGAGAAGACAAGGGAGAGTTATAACAACCCAGTCAGAGACACAGGGAGGAGACCAGGGAGGGTTATAACAACCCAGTCAGAGACACAGAGAATAGACACAGAGAGTAGACAAGGGAGAGTTATAACAACCCAGTCAGAGACACAGAGAGGAGACCAGGGAGGGTTATAATAACCCAGTCAGAGACACAGAGAGGAGACCAGGGAGGGTTATAACAACCCAGTCAGAGACACAGAGAGGTGACCAGGGAGGGAACAGGGAGGGTTATAATAACCCAGTCAGAGACACAGAGAGGAGACCAGGGAGGGTTATAATAACCCAGTCAGAGACACAGAGAGGAGACCAGGAAGGGACCAGGGAGGGACCAGGGAAAGTTATAATAACCCAGTCAGAGACACAGAGAGTAGACCAGGGAGGGTTATAATAACCCAGTCAGAGACACAGAGAGGAGACCCGGGAGAGGTATAATTACCCAGTCAGAGACACAGAGAGGAGACCAGGGAGGGTTATAATAACCCAGTCAGAGACACAGAGAGGAGACCAGGGAGGGACCAGGGAGGGTTATAATAACCCAGTCAGAGACACAGAGACACAGGAGACCCGGGAGAGGTATAATAACCCAGTCAGAGACACAGAGAGGAGACCAGGAGGGTTATAATAACCCAGTCAGAGACACAGAGAGGAGACCAGGGAGGGTTATAATAACCCAGTCAGAGACACAGAGAGGAGACCAGGGAGGGTTATAATAACCCAGTCAGAGACACAGAGAGGAGACCAGGGAGGGACCAGGGAGGGTTATAATAACCCAGTCAGAGACACAGAGAGGAGACCAGGGAGGGACCAGGGAGGGTTATAATAACCCAGTCAGAGACACAGAGAGGAGACCAGGGAGGGTTATAATAACCCAGTCAGAGACACAGAGAGGAGACCAGGGAGGGTTATAATAACCCAATCAGAGACACAGAGAGGAGACCAGGGAGGGTTATAATAACCCAGTCAGAGACACAGAGAATAGACACAGGCAAGGGAGAGTTATAACAACCCAGTCAGAGACACAGAGAGGAGACCAGGGAGGGTTATAACAACCCAGTCAGAGACACAGAGAATAGACACAGAGAGTAGACAAGGGAGAGTTATAACAACCCAGTCAGAGACACAGAGAGGAGACCAGGGAGGGTTATAATAACCCAGTCAGAGACACAGAGAGGAGACCAGGGAGGGTTATAACAACCCAGTCAGAGACACAGAGAGGTGACCAGGGAGGGAACAGGGAGATTTATAATAACCCAGTCAGAGACACAGAGAGGAGACCAGGGAGGGTTATAATAACCCAGTCAGAGACACAGAGAGGAGACCAGGAAGGGACCAGGGAGGGACCAGGGTTATAATAACCCAGTCAGAGACACAGAGAGTAGACCAGGGAGAGTTATAATAACCCAGTCAGAGACACAGAGAGGAGACCAGGGAGGGACCAGGGAGGGTTATAATAACCCAGTCAGAGACACAGAGAGGAGACCCGGGAGAGGTATAATTACCCAGTCAGAGACACAGAGAGGAGACCAGGGAGGGTTATAATAACCCAGTCAGAGACACAGAGAGGAGACCAGGGAGGGACCAGGGAGGGTTATAATAACCCAGTCAGAGACACAGAGAGGAGACCAGGGAGGGACCAGGGAGGGTTATAATAACCCAGTCAGAGACACAGAGAGGAGACCGGGAGAGGTATAATAACCCAGTCAGAGACACAGAGAGGAGACCAGCGAGGGTTATAATAACCCAGTCAGAGACACAGAGAGGAGACCAGGGAGGGTTATAATAACCCAGTCAGAGACACAGAGAGGAGACCAGGGAGGGTTATAATAACCCGGTCAGAGACACAGAGAGGAGACCAGGGAGGGTTATAATAACCCAGTCAGAGACACAGAGAGGAGACCAGGGAGGGTTATAATAACCCAGTCAGAGACACAGAGAGGAGACCAGGGAGGGACCAGGGAGGGTTATAATAACCCAGTCAGAGACACAGAGAGGAGAACAGGGAGGGTTATAATAACCCAGTCAGAGACACAGAGAGGAGACCAGGGAGGGTTATAATAACCCAGTCAGAGACACAGAGAGGAGACCAGGGAGGGACCAGGGAGGGTTATAATAACCCAGTCAGAGACACAGAGAGGAGAACAGGGAGGGACCAGGGAGGGTTATAATAACCCCGTCAGAGACACAGAGAGGATACCAGGGAGGGTTATAATAACCCAGTCAGAGACACAGAGAGGACCAGGGAGGGACCAGGGAGGGTTATAATAACCCAGTCAGAGACACAGAGAGGAGACCCGGGAGAGGTATAATAACCCAGTCAGAGACACAGAGAGGAGACCAGGGAGGGTTATAATAACCCAGTCAGAGACACAGAGAGGAGACCAGGGAGGGTTATAATAACCCAGTCAGAGACACAGAGAGGAGACCAGGGAGGGTTATAATAACCCAGTCAGAGACACAGAGAGGAGACCAGGGAGGGTTATAATAACCCAGTCAGAGACACAGAGAGGAGACCAGGGAGGGACCAGGGAGGGTTATAATAACCCAGTCAGAGACACAGAGAGGAGACCAGGGAGGGTTATAATAACCCAGTCAGAGACACAGAGAGGAGACCAGGGAGGGTTATAATAACCCAGTCAGAGACACAGAGAGGAGACCAGGGAGGGACCAGGGAGGGTTATAATAACCCAGTCAGAGACACAGAGAGGAGAACAGGGAGGGACCAGGGAGGGTTATAATAACCCAGTCAGAGACACAGAGAGGATACCAGGGAGGGTTATAATAACCCAGTCAGAGACACAGAGAGGAGACCAGGGAGGGACCAGGGAGGGTTATAATAACCCAGTCAGAGACACAGAGAGGAGAACAGGGAGGGACCAGGGAGGGTTATAATAACCCCGTCAGAGACACAGAGAGGATACCAGGGAGGGTTATAATAACCCAGTCAGAGACACAGAGAGGAGACCAGGGAGGGACCAGGGAGGGTTATAATAACCCAGTCAGAGACACAGAGAGGAGACCAGGGAGGGTTATAATAACCCAGTCAGAGACACAGAGAGGAGACCAGGGAGGGACCAGGGAGGGTTATAATAACCCAGTCAGAGACACAGAGAGGAGACCAGGGAGGGTTATAATAACCCAGTCAGAGACACAGAGAGGAGACCAGGGAGGGACCAGGGAGGGTTATAATAACCCAGTCAGAGACACAGAGATGAGACCAGGGAGGGTTATAATAACCCAGTCAGAGACACAGAGAGGAGACCAGGGAGGGTTATAATAACCCAGTCAGAGACACAGAGAGGAGACCAGGGAGGGACCAGGGAGGGTTATAATAACCCAGTCAGAGACACAGGGAGGAGACCAGGGAGGGTTATAATAACCCAGTCAGAGACACAGAGAGGAGACCAGGGAGGGTTATAATAACCCAGTCAGAGACACAGAGAGGAGACCAGGGAGGGACCAGGGAGGGTTATAATAACCCAGTCAGAGACACAGAGAGGAGACCAGGGAGGGACCAGGGAGGGTTATAATAACCCAGTCAGAGACACAGGGAGGAGACCAGGGAGGGTTATAATAACCCAGTCAGAGACACAGGGAGGAGACCAGGGAGGGTTATAATAACCCAGTCAGAGACACAGAGAGGAGACCAGGGAGGGTTATAATAACCCAGTCAGAGACACAGAGAGGAGACCGGGAGAGGTATAATAACCCAGTCAGAGACACAGAGAGGAGACCAGGGAGGGTTATAATAACCCAGTCAGAGACACAGAGAGGAGACCAGGGAGGGTTATAATAACCCAGTCAGAGACACAGAGAGGAGACCAGGGAGGGTTATAATAACCCAGTCAGAGACACAGAGAGTAGACCAGGGAGGGACCAGGGAGGGTTATAATAACCCAGTCAGAGACACAGAGAGGATACCAGGGAGGGTTATAATAACCCAGTCAGAGACACAGAGAGGAGACCAGGGAGGGTTATAATAACCCAGTCAGAGACACAGAGAGTAGACCAGGGAGGGACCAGGGAGGTTATAATAACCCAGTCAGAGACACAGAGAGGAGACCAGAGAGGGTTATAATAACCCAGTCAGGGATACAGAGAGGAGACCAGAGAGGGTTATAATAACCCAGTCAGAGATACAGAGAGGAGACCAGGGAGGGTTATAATAACCCAGTCAGAGACACAGAGAGGAGACCAAGGAGGGTTATAATAACCCAGCCAGAGACACAGGGAGGAGACCAGGGAGGGTTATAACAACCCAGTCAGAGACACAGAGATTAGACACAGAGAGGAGACCAGGGAGTGTTATAATAACCCAGTCAGAGACACAGAGAGGAGACCAGGGAGGGAACAGGGAGGGTTATAATAACCCAATCAGAGACACAGAGAGGAGACCAGGGAGGGACCAGGGAGGGTTATAATAACCCAGTCAGAGACACAGAGAGGAGACCAGGAGGGTTATAATAACCCAGTCAGAGACAGAGAGAGGAGACCAGGGAGGGTTATAATAACCCAATCAGAGACACAGAGAGGAGACCAGGGAGGGTTATAATAACCCAGTCAGAGACACAGAGAATAGACACAGAGAGTAGGCAAGGGAGAGTTATAACAACCCAGTCAGAGACACAGAGAGGAGACCAGGGAGGGTTATAACAACCCAGTCAGAGACACAGAGAATAGACACAGAGAGAAGACAAGGGAGAGTTATAACAACCCAGTCAGAGACACAGGGAGGAGACCAGGGAGGGTTATAACAACCCAGTCAGAGACACAGAGAATAGACACAGAGAGTAGACAAGGGAGAGTTATAACAACCCAGTCAGAGACACAGAGAGGAGACCAGGGAGGGTTATAATAACCCAGTCAGAGACACAGAGAGGAGACCAGGGAGGGTTATAACAACCCAGTCAGAGACACAGAGAGGTGACCAGGGAGGGAACAGGGAGGGTTATAATAACCCAGTCAGAGACACAGAGAGGAGACCAGGGAGGGTTATAATAACCCAGTCAGAGACACAGAGAGGAGACCAGGAAGGGACCAGGGAGGGACCAGGGAAAGTTATAATAACCCAGTCAGAGACACAGAGAGTAGACCAGGGAGGGTTATAATAACCCAGTCAGAGACACAGAGAGGAGACCCGGGAGAGGTATAATTACCCAGTCAGAGACACAGAGAGGAGACCAGGGAGGGTTATAATAACCCAGTCAGAGACACAGAGAGGAGACCAGAGGAGGGACCAGGGAGGGTTATAATAACCCAGTCAGAGACACAGAGAGGAGACCGGGAGAGGTATAATAACCCAGTCAGAGACACAGAGAAGAGACCAGCGAGGGTTATAATAACCCAGTCAGAGACACAGAGAGGAGACCAGGGAGGGTTATAATAACCCAGTCAGAGACACAGAGAGGAGACCAGGGAGGGTTATAATAACCCAGTCAGAGACACAGAGAGGAGACCAGGGAGGGACCAGGGAGGGTTATAATAACCCAGTCAGAGACACAGAGAGGAGAACAGGGAGGGACCAGGGAGGGTTATAATAACCCAGTCAGAGACACAGAGAGGATACCAGGGAGGGTTATAATAACCCAGTCAGAGACACAGAGAGGAGACCAGGGAGGGACCAGGGAGGGTTATAATAACCCAGTCAGAGACACAGAGAGGAGACCAGGGAGGGTTATAATAACCCAGTCAGAGACAGAGAGGAGACCAGGGAGGGTTATAATAACCCAGTCAGAGACACAGAGAGGAGACCAGGGAGGGACCAGGGAGGGTTATAATAACCCAGTCAGAGACACACATTGAGGAGACCAGGGAGGGTTATAATAACCCAGTCAGAGACACAGAGAGGAGACCAGGGAGGGACCAGGGAGGGTTATAATAACCCAGTCAGAGACACAGAGAGGAGACCAGGGAGGGACCAGGGAGGGTTATAATAACCCAGTCAGAGACACAGAGAGGAGACCAGGGAGGGTTATAATAACCCAGTCAGAGACACAGAGAGGAGACCAGGGAGGGTTATAATAACCCAGTCAGAGACACAGAGAGGAGACCAGGGAGGGAGGGTTATAATAACCCAGTCAGAGACACAGGGAGGAGACCAGGGAGGGTTATAATAACCCAGTCAGAGACACAGAGAGGAGACCAGGGAGGGTTATAATAACCCAGTCAGAGACACAGAGAGGAGACCAGGGAGGGACCAGGGAGGGTTATAATAACCCAGTCAGAGACACAGAGAGGAGACCAGGGAGGGACCAGGGAGGGTTATAATAACCCAGTCAGAGACACAGGGAGGAGACCAGGGAGGGTTATAATAACCCAGTCAGAGACACAGGGAGGAGACCAGGGAGGGTTATAATAACCCAGTCAGAGACACAGAGAGGAGACCAGGGAGGGTTATAATAACCCAGTCAGACACAGAGAGGAGACCAGGGAGGGTTATAATAACCCAGTCAGAGACACAGAGAGGAGACCAGGGAGGGTTATAATAACCCAGTCAGAGACACAGAGAGGAGACCAGGGATGGACCAGGGAGGGTTATAATAACCCAGTCAGAGACACAGAGATGAGACCAGGGAGGGTTATAATAACCCAGTCAGAGACACAGAGAGGAGACCAGGGAGGGTTATAATAACCCAGTCAGAGACACAGAGAGGAGACCAGGGAGGGACCAGGGAGGGTTATAATAACCCAGTCAGACACAGAGATGAGACCAGGGAGGGTTATAATAACCCAGTCAGAGACACAGAGAGGAGACCAGGGAGGGTTATAATAACCCAGTCAGA
Source organism: Oncorhynchus tshawytscha (assembly GCF_018296145.1). Lineage (NCBI taxonomy): Eukaryota > Metazoa > Chordata > Actinopteri > Salmoniformes > Salmonidae > Oncorhynchus > Oncorhynchus tshawytscha. The sequence continues at coordinate 136,218 of NW_024609508.1, forward strand.
GACACAGAGAGGAGACCAGGGAGGGTTATAATAACCCAGTCAGAGACACAGAGAGGAGACCAGGGAGGGTTATAATAACCCAGTCAGAGACACAGAGAGGAGACCAGGGATGGACCAGGGAGGGTTATAATAACCCAGTCAGAGACACAGAGAGGAGACCAGGGAGGGTTATAATAACCCAGTCAGAGACACAGAGAGGAGACCAGGGAGGGTTATAATAACCCAGTCAGAGACACAGAGAGGAGACCAGGGAGGGTTATAATAACCCAGTCAGAGACACAGAGAGGAGACCAGGGAGGGTTATAATAACCCAGTCAGAGACACAGAGAGGAGACCAGGGAGGGTTATAATAACCCAGTCAGAGACAGAGAGAGGAGACCAGGGAGGGTTATAACAACCCAGTCAGGGACACAGAGGAGACCAGGGAGGGTTATAACAACCCAGTCAGGGATACAGAGATGAGACCAGGGAGGGTTATAACAACCCAGTCAGAGACAGAGAGAGGAGACCAGGGAGGGTTATAACAACCCAGTCAGAGACAGAGAGAGGAGACCAGGGAGGGTTATAACAACCCAGTCAGAGACAGAGAGAGGAGACCAGGGAGGGTTATAACAACCCAGTCAGAGACAGAGATGAGACCAGGGAGGGTTATAACAACCCAGTCAGAGACACAGAGAGGAGACCAGGGAGGGTTATAACAACCCAGTCAGAGACACAGAGAGGAGACCAGGGAGGGTTATAATAACCCAGTCAGAGACACAGAGAGGAGACCAGGGAGGGTTATAATAACCCAGTCAGAGACACAGAGAGGAGACCAGGGAGGGTTATAATAACCCAGTCAGAGACACAGAGAGGAGACCAGGGAGGGTTATAATAACCCAATCAGAGACACAGAGAGGAGACCAGGGAGGGTTATAATAACCCAGTCAGAGACAGAGATGAGACCAGGGAGGGTTATAATAACCCAGTCAGAGACAGAGATGAGACCAGGGAGGGTTATAATAACCCAGTCAGAGACACAGGGAGGAGACCAGGGAGGGTTATAATAACCCAGTCAGAGACAGAGATGAGACCAGGGAGGGTTATAATAACCCAGTCAGAGACAGAGATGAGACCAGGGAGGGTTATAATAACCCAGTCAGAGACACAGAGAGGAGACCAGGGAGGGTTATAATAACCCAGTCAGAGACACAGAGAGGAGACCAGGAAGGGTTATAATAACCCAGTCAGAGACACAGAGAGGAGACCAGGGAGGGACCAGGGAGGGTTATAATAACCCAGTCAGAGACACAGAGAGGAGACAAGGGAGGGTTATAATAACCCAGTCAGAGACACAGAGAGGAGACCAGGGAGGGTTATAATAACCCAGTCAGAGACACAGAGAGGAGACCAGGGAGGGACCAGGGAGGGTTATAATAACCCAGTCAGAGACACAGAGAGGAGACCAGGGAGGGTTATAATAACCCAGTCAGAGACACAGAGAGGAGACCAGGGAGGGTTATAATAACCCAGTCAGAGACACAGAGAGGAGACCAGGGAGGGTTATAATAACCCAGTCAGAGACACAGAGAGGAGACCAGGGAGGGTTATAATAACCCAGTCAGAGACAGAGAGAGGAGACCAGGGAGGGTTATAATAACCCAGTCAGAGACAGAGATGAGACCAGGGAGGGTTATAATAACCCAGTCAGAGACAGAGATGAGACCAGGGAGGGTTTTAATAACCCAGTCAGAGACACAGAGAGTAGACCAGGGAGGGTTATAATAACCCAGTCAGAGACACAGAGAGGAGACCAGGGAGGGTTATAATAACCCAGTCAGAGACACAGAGAGGAGACCAGGGAGGGACCAGGGAGGGTTATAATAACCCAGTCAGAGACACAGAGAGGAGACCAGGGAGGGACCAGGGAGGGTTATAATAACCCAGTCAGAGACAGAGAGGAGACCATGGAGGGTTATAATAACCCAGTCAGAGACAGAGAGGAGACCAGGGAGGGTTATAATAACCCAGTCAGAGACACAGAGAGGAGCCCAGGGAGGGTTATAATAACCCAGTCAGAGACACAGAGAGGAGACCAGGGAGGGTTATAATAACCCAGTCAGAGACACAGAGAGGAGACCAGGGAGGGACCAGGGAGGGTTATAATAACCCAGTCAGAGACACAGAGAGGAGACCAGGGAGGGTTATAATAACCCAGTCAGAGACACAGAGAGTAGACCAGGGAGGTTATAATAACCCAGTCAGAGACACAGAGAGGAGACCAGGGAGGGTTATAATAACCCAGTCAGAGACACAGAGAGGAGACCAGGGAGGGTTATAATAACCCAGTCAGAGACACAGAGAGGAGACCAGGGAGGGTTATAATAACCCAGTCAGAGACAGAGATGAGACCAGGGAGGGTTATAATAACCCAGTCAGAGACAGAGATGAGACCAGGGAGGGTTTAATAACCCAGTCAGAGACACAGAGAGTAGACCAGGGAGGGTTATAATAACCCAGTCAGAGACACAGAGAGGAGACCAGGGAGGGTTATAATAACCCAGTCAGAGACACAGAGAGGAGACCAGGGAGGGTTATAATAACCCAGTCAGAGACACAGAGAGGAGACCAGGGAGGGTTATAATAACCCGGTCAGAGACACAGAGAGGAGACCAGGGATGGACCAGGGAGGGTTATAATAACCCAGTCAGAGACACAGAGAGGAGACCAGGGAGGGTTATAATAACCCAGTCAGAGACACAGAGAGGAGACCAGGGAGGGTTATAATAACCCAGTCAGAGACACAGAGAGGAGACCAGGGAGGGACCAGGGAGGGTTATAATAACCCAGTCAGAGACACAGAGAGGAGACCAGGGAGGGACCAGGGAGGGTTATAATAACCCAGTCAGAGACAGAGAGGAGACCATGGAGGGTTATAATAACCCAGTCAGAGACACAGAGAGGAGACCAGGGAGGGTTATAATAACCCAGTCAGAGACACGAGAGGAGCCCAGGGAGGGTTATAATAACCCAGTCAGAGACACAGAGAGGAGACCAGGGAGGGTTATAATAACCCAGTCAGAGACACAGAGGAGACCAGGGAGGGACCAGGGAGGGTTATAATAACCCAGTCAGAGACACAGAGAGGAGACCAGGGAGGGTTATAATAACCCAGTCAGAGACACAGAGAGTAGACCAGGGAGGGTTATAATAACCCAGTCAGAGACACAGAGAGGAGACCAGGGAGGGTTATAATAACCCAGTCAGAGACACAGAGAGTAGACCAGGGAGGGTTATAATAACCCAGTCAGAGACACAGAGAGGAGACCAGGGAGGGTTATAATAACCCAGTCAGAGACAGAGATGAGACCAGGGAGGGTTATAATAACCCAGTCAGAGACAGAGATGAGACCAGGGAGGGTTATAATAACCCAGTCAGAGACACAGAGAGGAGAACAGGGAGGGTTATAATAACCCAGTCAGAGACACAGAGAGGAGACCAGGGAGGGTTATAATAACCCAGTCAGAGACAGAGATGAGACCAGGGAGGGAAAAGGAAGAAGCAGGGGTCCGTTGGAGGGACCAGAGATGGACGAGGGATAAGGAGGGAGAGTGAGGGACTAGAGATGGACGAGGGATAAGGAGGGAGAGTGAGGGACTAGAGATGGACGAGGGATAAGGAGGGAGAGTGAGGGACTAGAGATGGACGAGGGATAAGGATGGGGAGAGTGAGGGACCAGAGATGGACGAGGGATAAGGAGGGAGAGTGAGGGACCAGAGATGGACGAGGGATAAGGAGGGAGAGTGAGGGACCAGAGATGGACGAGGGATAAGGAGGGAGAGTGAGGGACTAGAGATGGACGAGGGATAAGGAGGGAGAGTGAGGGACTAGAGATGGACGAGGGATAAGGAGGGAGAGTGAGGGACTAGAGATTTTGAGGGAAAAGAGAGAGGGAAGGGACCCTCGAAAACGAGGGAGTGGAGAGTGAAATATCTGAGATGAGTTTTCTAATAAAACTTCCTTGGTTCATGAAAATCACCCTTTAGTGTTAAACTGGAGTGTTAAAAGGGATCTGAAACTACACAACAGGCTCTGTGCTTTACCTCTGAGAGCTCTATAACTTAACTCGGTGTAGAGAGAATAAATACTGTAGAGAGGAGAGAAACACACCGTAGAGTGGAAGGATGCTGTGGTGTAGACCCAGACTGGCAGTACAGACCCAGTGGAACCACAGACCCAGACTGGCAGTACAGACCCAGACTGGCTTACCAGACCCAGACTGGCAGTACAAACCCAGACTGGCAGTACAGACCCAGTGGAACCACAGACCCAGACTGGCAGTACAGACCCAGTGGAACCAAATCAAATCAAATCAAATCAAATTTTATTTGTCACATACACATGGTTAGCAGATGTTAATGCGAGTGTAGCGAAATGCTTCACATCCGTCATCATGAAGTGCTTTGAGAGACTAGTCAAGGACCATATCACCTCCACCCTACCTGACACCCTAGACCCACTCCAATTTACTTACCGCCCAAATAGGTCACAGACGATGCAATCTCAACCACACTGCACACTGCCCTAACCCATCTGGACAAGAGGAATACCTATGTGAGAATGCTGTTCATCGACTACAGCTCGGCATTCAACACCATAGTACCCTCCAAGCAGGGTCCCTTCCCTCTCACCACAGACCCAGACTGGCTTACCAGACCCAGACTGGCAGTACAGACCCAGACTGTTGGTACAGACCCAGACTGGCAGTACAGACCCAGTGGAACCACAGACCCAGACTGGCTTAACAGACCCAGAATGGCAGTACCGACCCAGACTGGCAGTACCGACCCAGACTGGCAGTACAGACCCAGACTGGCAGTACAGACCCAGACTGGCAGTACAGACCCAGACTGGCAGACCCAGACTGGCAGACTGGCAGTACAGACCCAGACTGGCTTAACAGACCCAGACTGGCAGTACAGACCCAAACTGGCAGTGCAGACCCAGACTGGCAGACCCAGACTGGCAGGACAGACCCAGACTGGTGGGAGGGAGGGATGGGGGAGAAAGAGAGAGAGAGAGAGAGAGGGGGCTGACCATCAGATTGGGACTCAGTATGTGGATGAACACATGTTTTATATGGCAGATTATGACGGAGCGCGGTTATTTCCTGTCCAACTACACATTCAATATCCTGCCCAGCACTTTAGTTGTATTACTTTGATCATGTGATAGCATCTCCAGTTACCATGGAGATTGCTGGACGGATGACAGTGGCTGCAATAGAACATGCTGATAACTGGAGTGTTCAGAGGACTCAGGGCCTGTTAAAACTCATTCGTTCATGATGATAATTGCTCATATTTAATACTTAGTTATGGTACAGTAGTGATACTGTATACTTGAATACATTCAGGACTTTGTTTGTTTTTCTTGTAGAAACATTTAGTGTAATTGTATTTTGTTAAGAGCAATTAATTCACATTGAGTTTAAAGACATTTTAGACACATTTGATTGGATTATTTGAGCTGGGAATTGAGATAGAAATGAGTTGATACAGTCTAAATTAATGTTCTCTGGGGTCTGACCAATTGTGATGAATATATAAACTTGGGTCTGACCTTTGACCTCTGTGACAAATATATACACTGGGGTCTGACCTCTGACCTTTGTGATAAATATATACGCTGGAGTCTGACCTCTGTGATAAATATATTCGCTGGGGTCTGACCTTTGACCTCTGTGACAAATATATACACTGGGGTCTGACCTCTATTTATTTATTTTTTATTTTTTATTTCACCTTTATTTAACCAGGTAGGCCAGTTGAGAACAAGTTCTCATTTGCAACTGCGACCTGGCCAAGATAAAGCATAGCAGTGTGAGCAGACAACACAGAGTTACACATGGAATAAACAATTAACAAGTCAATAACACAGTAGAAAACAAAGGGGGGAGTCTATATACAATGTGTGCAAAAGGCATGAGGAGGTAGGCGAATAATTACAATTTTGCAGATTAACACTGGAGTGATAAATGATCAGATGGTCATGTACAGGTAGAGATATTGGTGTGCAAAAGAGCAAGTAAATAAATAAAAACAGTATGGGGATGAGGTAGGTGAAAATGGGTGGGCTATTTACCAATAGACTATGTACAGCAGCAGCGATCGGTTAGCTGCTCAGATAGCTGATGTTTGAAGTTGGTGAGGGAGATAAAAGTCTCCAACTTCAGCGATTTTGCAATTCGTTCCAGTCACAGGCAGCAGAGTACTGGAACGAAAGGCGGCCAAATGAGGTGTTGGCTTTAGGGATGATCAGTGAGATACACCTGCTGGAGCGCGTGCTACGGATGGGTGTTGCCATCGTGACCAGTGAACTGAGATAAGGCGGAGCTTTACCTAGCATGGACTTGTAGATGACCTGGAGCCAGTGGGTCTGGCGACGAATATGTAACGAGGGCCAGCCGACTAGAGCATACAGGTCGCAGTGGTGGGTGGTATAAGGTGCTTTAGTGACAAAACGGATGGCACTGTGATAGACTGCATCCAGTTTGCTGAGTAGAGTGTTGGAAGCCATTTTGTAGATGACATCGCCGAAGTCGAAGATCGGAAGGATAGTCAGTTTTACTAGGGTAAGCTTGGCGGCGTGAGTGAAGGAGGCTTTGTTGCGGAATAGAAAGCCGACTCTTGATTTGATTTTCGATTGGAGATGTTTGATATGAGTCTGGAAGGAGAGTTTGCAGTCTAGCCAGACACCTAGGTACTTATAGATGTCCACATATTCAAGGTCGGAACCATCCAGGGTGGTGATGCTAGTCGGGCATGCGGGTGCAGGCAGCGATCGGTTGAAAAGCATGCATTTGGTTTTACTAGCGTTTAAGAGCAGTTGGAGGCCACGGAAGGAGTGTTGTATGGCATTGAAGCTTGTTTGGAGGTTAGATAGCACAGTGTCCAATGACGGGCCGAAAGTATATAGAATGGTGTCGTCTGCGTAGAGGTGGATCAGGGAATCGCCCGCAGCAAGAGCAACATCATTGATATATACAGAGAAAAGAGTCGGCCCGAGAATTGAACCCTGTGGCACCCCCATAGAGACTGCCAGAGGACCGGACAGCATGCCCTCCGATTTGACACACTGAACTCTGTCTGCAAAGTAATTGGTGAACCAGGCAAGGCAGTCATCCGAAAAACCGAGGCTACTGAGTCTGCCGATAAGAATATGGTGATTGACAGAGTCGAAAGCCTTGGCAAGGTCAATGAAGACGGCTGCACAGTACTGTCTTTTATCAATGGCGGTTATGATATCGTTTAGTACCTTGAGTGTGGCTGAGGTGCACCCGTGACCGGCTCGGAAACCAGATTGCACAGCGGAGAAGGTACGGTGGGATTCGAGATGGTCAGTGACCTGTTTGTTGACTTGGCTTTCGAAGACCTTAGATAGGCAGGGCAGGATGGATATAGGTCTGTAACAGTTTGGGTCCAGGGTGTCTCCCCCTTTGAAGAGGGGGATGACTGCGGCAGCTTTCCAATCCTTGGGGATCTCAGACGATATGAAAGAGAGGTTGAACAGGCTGGTAATAGGGGTTGCGACAATGGCGGTGGAAAGTTTCAGAAATAGGGGGTCCAGATTGTCAAGCCCAGTTGATTTGTACAGGTCCAGGTTTTGCAGCTCTTTCAGAACATCTGCTATCTGGATTTGGGTAAAGGAGAACCTGGAGAGGCTTGGGCGAGGAGCTGCCGGGGGGGCAGAGCTGTTGGCCGAGGTTGGAGTAGCCAGGCGGAAGGCATGGCCAGCCGTTGAGAAATGCTTATTGAAGTTTTCGATAATCATGGATTTATCGGTGGTGACCGTGTTACCTAGCCTCAGTGCAGTGGGCAGCTGGGAGGAGGTGCTCTTGTTCTCCATGGACTTCACAGTGTCCCAGAACTTTTTGGAGTTGGAGCTACAGGATGCAAACTTCTGCCTGAAGAAGCTGGCCTTAGCTTTCCTGACTGACTGCGTGTATTGGTTCCGGACTTCCCTGAACAGTTGCATATCCCGGGGACTATTCGATGCTATTGCAGTCCGCCACAGGATGTTTTTGTGCTGGTCGAGGGCAGTCAGGTCTGGGGTGAACCAAGGACTGTATCTGTTCTTAGTTCTGCATTTTTTGAACGGAGCATGCTTATCTAAAATGGTGAGGAAGTTACTTTTAAAGAATGACCAGGCATCCTCAACTGACGGGATGAGGTCAATGTCCTTCCAGGATACCCGGGCCAGGTCGATTAGAAAGGCCTGCTCACAGAAGTGTTTTAGGGAGCGTTTGACAGTGATGAGGGGTGGTCGTTTGACTGCGGCTCCGTAGCGGATACAGGCAATGAGGCAGTGATCGCTGAGATCCTGGTTGAAGACAGCGGAGGTGTATTTGGAGGGCCAGTTGGTCAGGATGACGTCTATGAGGGTGCCCTTGTTTACAGAGTTAGGGTTGTACCTGGTGGGTTCCTTGATGATTTCTGTGAGATTGAGGGCATCTAGCTTAGATTGTAGGACTAGCGGGGTGTTAAGCATATCCCAGTTTAGGTCACCTAACAGAACAAACTCTGAGGCTAGATGGGGGGCGATCAATTCACAAATGGTGTCCAGGGCACAGCTGGGAGCTGAGGGGGGTCGGTAGCAGGCGGCAACAGTGAGAGACTTATTTCTGGAGAGAGTAATTTTCTAAATTAGTAGTTCGAACTGTTTGGGTATGGACCTGGAAAGTATGACATTACTTTGCAGGCTATCTCTGCAGTAGACTGCAACTCCTCCCCCTTTAGCAGTTCTATCTTGACGGAAGATGTTATAGTTGGGTATGGAAATCTCTGAATTTTTGGTGGCCTTCCTGAGCCAGGATTCAGACACAGCAAGGACATCAGGGAGACCTCCCTCTAACCTCTGTGATAAATATATATGCTGGTGTATGACCTCTGTGATAAATATATACACTTTGGTCTGACGTCTGACCTTTGTAATAAATATATACGCTGGGGTCTGACCTCTGTGATAATTATATACACTGGGGTCTGACCTCTGTCCTCTCTGATAAATATATATGCTGGGGTCTGACCTCTGACCTCTAAGATAAATATATACACTGGGGTTCGACCTCTGTGATAAATATATATACACTGGGGTCCGACCTCTGACCTCTGTGATAAATTAATACATATACGACAACATACACACATACGACAACGCTGTGTTTTTTGGTGTGTATTATAGCTGCAAAGTGCAGTACCAGAGCTAATGTGAGGCTTATAATCCTCTCTAACCCCCAACTCTAGTCCTCTCTAACCCCCAACTCTAGTCATCTCTAACCCCCAACTCTAGTCCACTCTAACCCCCAACTCTAGTCCACTCTAACCCCCAACTCTAGTCCACTCTAACCCCCAACTCTAGTCCACTCTAACCCCCAACTCTAGTCCACTCTAACCCCCAACTCTAGTCCACTCTAACCCCCAACTCTAGTCCACTCTAACACCCAACTCTAGTCCACTCTAACCCCCAACTCTAGTCCTCTCTAACCCCCAACTCTAGTCCTCTCTAACCCCCAGCTCTAGTCCTCTCTAACCCCCAACTCTAGTCCACTCTAGCCCCCAAATCTAGTCCTCTCTAACCCCCAACTCTAGTCCTCTCTAACCCCCAACTTGAATCCTCTCTAACCCCCAACTCTAGTCCACTCTAACTGCCAACTATAGTCCTCCCTAACCCCCAACTCTAGCCCTCTCTAACCCCCAACTCTAGTCCACTCTAACCCCCAACTCTAGTCCACTCTAACCCCCAACTCTAGTCCACTCTAACCCCCAACTCTAGTCCTCTCTAACCCCCAACTCTAGTCCACTCTAACGCCCAACTTGAATCCTCTCTAACCCCCAACTCTAGTCCACTCTAGCCCCCAACTCTAGTCCACTCTAACTGCCAACTATAGTCCTCCCTAACCCCCAACTCTAGCCCTCTCTAGCCCCCATCTCTATTCCACTCTAACCCCCAACTCTAGTCCACTCTAGCACCCATCTCTAGTCCACTCTAACCCCCAACCCTGGGTCTGTGTTCTCTAATCCTCTCTAACACCAACTCTAGTCTACTGTAGCCCCCATCTCTAGTCCACTCTAACCTCCATCTCTAGTCCACTCTAAACCCCAACCTTGGATCTGTGTTCTCTAGTCCTCTCTATCCCCCAACTCTAGTCTACTCTAACCCCCAACCCTGGGTCTGTGTTCTCTAATCCTCTCCAACCCTCAACCCTGGGTCTGTGTTCTCTAATCCTCTCCAACCCTCAACCCTGGGTCTGTGTTCTCTAATCCTCTCTAACACCAACTCTAGTCTACTCTAACCCCCAACCCTGGGTCTGTGTTCTCTAATCCTCTCTAACCTACAACTCTGGGTCAGTGTTCTCTAATCCTCTCTAACCCCTAACCCTGGGTCTGTATTCTCTAATCCTCTCTAACCCCCAACCCTGGGTCGGTGTTCTCTACTCTCCTCCTCTTCTCCTCTCCTCCTCTCCCCTCTCCTCCCCTCCTCCTCTTCTCTTCTCCTCCTATCCTCCTCTTCTCTTCTCCTCCTCTCCTCCTCTCCTCCTCTTCTCCTCTCCTCCCCTCCTCCTCTTCTCCTCTCCTCCTCCTCCTCCTCTCTCTCCCTCTCCTCCTCTCCTCCTCTTCTCCTCTCCTCCTCTCTTCCTCTTCTCCTCTCCCCCTCTCATCCCCTCTCCTCTTCTCCTCTCATCCCCTCTTCCTCTCCTCCTCTTCTCCTCTCCTCTTCTCCTCTCCTCCTGTCCTCTTCTCCTCTCTCCTCTCCTCTCCTCATCTTCTCCTCTTCTCCTCTCACCTCTCATCCCCTCCTCATCTTCTCCCTCTCCCCCTCTCCCCCTCTCCCCCTCCTCCTCCTCCCCTCCTCTCTTCTCCTCTCCTCCTCTTCTCCTCTCCTCCAGTCCTCCCTCCTCCTCCTCCTCCTCCTCTCCCCCTCTATTCCTCTTCTCCTCTCCCTCTAAAGGCCCTGAGCTGATCTTTGAGCCGCTCCCTACCAGCTAGGTTTTGATCTCTGCTTAAACCAATTGAACTCAATGTGTTTTTGCAAACATAGGTTCTGTAACTGGTACTATACAGAGAGATGGTTTAGGATGCGGAGGGCTGATTTCACTCCTGACCCCTTACTGAAGCTTTTTGTCAGTCCAGCCATTCAGCTGCCAATCAACGCCCCACTATTCATTAAATTCACTGGAGAACCCCGATCCACCCTGGACCCAGCCGGTCCCCGCTGAGAAGCTAACGCAAGAATTGCTTCCTTTTACAAATAACCCAACAGCCCCGCTACACTGCCCAGTGAATAATGTTGGTCCCTGCCCAGGCCTCCCTGCTACCCTGCCCAGTGAATAAGGCTGGTCCCTGCCCAGAGGCCCAGACCTCCCTACTACACTGCCCAGTGAATAATGCTGGTCCCTGCCCAGGCCTCCCTGCTACCCTGCCCAGTGAATAAGGCTGGTCCCTGCCCAGCCCTCCCTGTTACCCTGCCCAGTGAATATGGATGGTCCCTTCCCAGAGGCCCAGACCTCCCTACTACACTGCCCAGTGAATAATGCTGGTCCCTGCCCAGCCCTCTCTGCTACCCTGCCCAGTGAATAATGCTGGTCCCTGCCCAGGCCTCCCTGCTACCCTGCCCAGTGAATAAGGCTGGTCCCTGCCCAGTCCTCCCTACTGTCCTGTCTAGTGAATAAGGCTGGTCCCTGCCCATTCCTCCCTACTGTCCTGCCCAGTGAATAAGGCTGGTCCCTGCCCAGTCCTCCCTACTGTCCTGCCCAGTGAATAAGGCTGGTCCCTGCCAATTCCTCCCTACTGTCCTGTCTAGTGAATAAGGCTGGTCCCTGCCCAGTCCTCCCTACTGTCCTGCCCAGTGAATAAGGCTGGTCCCTGCCCAGTCCTCCCTACTGTCCTGTCTAGTGAATAAGGCTGGTCCCTGCCCATTCCTCCCTACTGTCCTGTCTAGTGAATAAGGCTGGTCCCTGCCCAGTCCTCCCTACTGTCCTGCCCAGTGAATAAGGCTGGTCCCTGCCCAGTCCTCCCTACTGTCCTGCCCAGTGAATAAGGCTGGTCCCTGCCCAGTCCTCCCTACTGTCCTGTCTAGTGAATAAGGCTGGTCCCTGCCCAGTCCTCCCTACTGTCCTGCCCAGTGAATAAGGCTGGTCCCTGCCCAGTCCTCCCTACTGTCCTGCCTAGTGAATAAGGCTGGTCCCTGCCCGGTCCTCTCTGCTGTCCTGTCTAGTGAATAAGGTTGGTCCCTGCCCAGTCCTCTCTGCTGTCCTGTCTAGTGAATAAGGCTGGTCCCTGCCCAGTCCTCCCCTCTCTGCCAGTCAATAAGGTTGGTCTCTGCCCAGTCCTCCCCTCTCTGGCCAGTCAATAAGGTTGGTCTCTGCCCAGTCCTCCCCTCTCTGCCAGTCAATAAGGTTGGTCTCTGCCCAGTCCTCCCCTCTCTGCCAGTCAATAAGGTTGGTCTCTGCCCAGTCCTCCCCTCTCTGCCAGTCAATAAGGCTGGTCCCTGCCAATTCCTCCCTACTGTCCTGTCTAGTGAATAAGGCTGGTCCCTGCCCAGTCCTCCCTACTGTCCTGCCCAGTGAATAAGGCTGGTCCCTGCCCAGTCCTCCCTACTGTCCTGCCCAGTGAATAAAGCTGGTCCCTGCCCAGTCCTCCCTACTGTCCTGTCTAGTGAATAAGGCTGGTCCCTGCCCGGTCCTCTCTGCTGTCCTGTCTAGTGAATAAGGCTGGTCCCTGCCCAGTCCTCCCTACTGTCCTGCCCAGTGAATAAGGCTGGTCCCTGCCCAGTCCTCCCTACTGTCCTGTCTAGTGAATAAGGCTGGTCCCTGCCCATTCCTCCCTACTGTCCTGTCTAGTGAATAAGGCTGGTCCCTGCCAACAGTGCCTAGTCAGCCACTCTCTGCCCAGTCCTCCCTACTGTCCTGCCCAGTGAATAAGGCTGGTCCCTGCCCAGTCCTCCCTACTGTCCTGTCTAGTGAATAAGGCTGGTCCCTGCCCAGTCCTCTCTGCTGTCCTGTCTAGTGAATAAGGCTGGTCCCTGCCAATAGTGCCTAGTCAGCCACTCTCTGCCCAGTCCTCCCTACTGTCCTGCCCAGTGAATAAGGCTGGTCCCTGCCCAGTCCTCTCTGCTGTCCTGTCTAGTGAATAAGGCTGGTCCCTGCCCAGTCCTCCCTACTGTCCTGCCCAGTCAATAAGGCTGGTCCGTGCCCAGTCCTCTCTGCTGTCCTGTCTAGTGAATAAGGCTGGTCCCTGCCCAGTCCTCTCTGCTGTCCTGTCTAGTGAATAAGGCTGGTCCCTGCCAACAGTGCCTAGTCAGCCACTCTCTGCCCAGTCCTCCCTACTGTCCTGCCCAGTGAATAAGGCTGGTCCCTGCCAACAGTGCCCAGTCAGCCACTCTCTGCCCAGTCATTCTCACCCTGCCCATTCTGAACAGCACCCTTCTCTTTGATATGGGAGGAATGAGATGTTTTGGCAGAGCTTCATCAACACCCCAGTAAGGTCTTGATTATTGGCTGGTGGTTTCTGCTGTAAAGTAATTAGTCTTTGTGATGTTGTGACTTGGACCGCAGCCAAGAGGAAGTTGTGTGTGTGTGTGTGTGTGTGTGTGTGTGTGTGTGTGTGTGTGTGTGTGTGTGTGTGTGTGTGTGTGTGTGTGTGTGTGTGTGTGTGTGTGTGTGTGTGTGTGTGTGTGTGTGTTTGCACATCAGTGTGTAGTTTGACTTGACTTAATGGCCTTGAAACACCACACACATACAGTACCAGTCAAAGTTTGGACACACCTACTCATTCAAGGGTTTTACCTCATTTTTACATTTTCTACATTGTAGAATAATAGTGAAGACACCAAAACTATGAAATAACACATATGGAATCATGTAGTAACCAAAAAAGTGTTAAACAAATCAAAATATATTTTAGATTTTAGATTCTTCAAAGTAGCCACCCTTTGCCTTGATGACAGCTTTGCACACAGCCTGGAGGTGTGTTGGGTCATTGTCCTGTTGAAAAACAAATGATAGTCCCAATAAGCACAAACCAGATGGGATGACGTATCACTGCAGAATGCTGTGGTAGCCATGCTATTAAAGCGTGCCTTGAATTCTAAATAAATCACAGACAGTGCCACCAGCAAAGCAGCCCTTCACCATTACACCTCCTCCTCCATGCTTCATGGTGGGAACCACACAAGGAGATCATTCGTTCACCAACTCTGCGTCACACAAAGACCAATGGACAGATTTCCACTGGTCGAATGTCCATTGCTCATGTTTCTTGGCCGAACCAAGTATCTTCTTATTATTGGTGTCCTTTAGTAGTGGTTTCTTTGAAGCAATTCGACCATGAATGCCTGATGCACACAGTCTCCTCTGAACAGTTGATGTTGAGATGTGTCTGTTATTTAAACTCTGTGAAGCATTTATTTGGGATTCAATCTGAGGCTGGTAACTGGAATGAACTTATCCTCTGCAGCAGAGGTAACTCTGGGTCTTCCTGCAGCAGAGGTAACTCTGGGTCTTCCTGCAGCAGAGGTAACTCTGGGTCTTCCTGCAGCAGAGGTAACTCTGGGTCTTCCTGCAGCAGAGGGAATTCTGGGTCTTCCTGCAGCAGAGGGAATTCTGGGTCTTCCTGCAGCAGAGGGAATTCTGGGTCTTCCTGCAGCAGAGGGAATTCTGGGTCTTCCTGCAGCAGAGGGAACTCTGGGTCTTCCTGCAGAAGAGGGAACTCTGGGTCTTCCTGCAGCAGGTGTAACTCTGAGTCTTCCTGCAGCAGGTGTAACTCTGGGTCTTCCTGCAGCAGAGGTAACTCTGGGTCTTCCTGCAGCAGGGGTAACTCTGGGTCTTCCTGCAGCAGGGGTAACTCTGGGTCTTCTTGCAGCAGGGGTAACTCTGGGTCTTCCTGCAGCAGAGGTAACTCTGGGTCTTCCTGCAGCAGGGGTAACTCTGGGTCTTCCTGCAGCAGGGGTAACTTGGGTCTTCCTGGATCTTGTCTTCCTGCAGCAGGGGTAACTCTGGGTCTTCCTGCAGCAGGGGTAACTCTGGGTCTTCCTGCAGCAGGGGTAACTCTGGGTCTTCCTGCAGCAGAGGTAACTCTGGGTCTTCCTGCAGCTGGGATAACTCTGGGTCTTCCTGCAGCTGGGGTAACTCTGGGTCTTCCTGCAGCTGGGGTAACTCTGGGTCTTCTTGCAGCAGGGGTAACTCTGGGTCTTCCTGCAGCAGGGGTAACTCTGGGTCTTCCTGCAGCAGAGGTAACTCTGGGTCTTGCTGCAGCAGGGGTAACTCTGGGTCTTCCTGCAGCTGGGGTAACTCTGGGTCTTCCTGCAGCTGGGGTAACTCTGGGTCTTCCTGCAGCTGGGATAACTCTGGGTCTTCCTGCAGCTGGGGTAACTCTGGGTCTTCTTGCAGCAGGGGTAACTCTGGGTCTTCCTGCAAATCAAAAATCAAATCAAATCAAATTTTATTTGTCACATACACATAGTTAGCAGATGTTAATGCGAGTGTAGCGAAATGCTTGTGCTTCTAGTTCTGACAATGCAGTAATAACGAGCAAGTAATCTAACTAACAATTCCAAAAAAACTACTGTCTTATACACAGTGTAAGGGGATAAAGAATATGTACATAAGGATATATGAATGAGTGATGGTACAGAGCAGCATAGGCAAGATACAGTAGATGATATCGATTACAGTATATACATATGAGATGAGTATGTAAACCAAGTGGCATAGTTAAAGTGGCTAGTGATACATGAATTACATAAGGATGCAGTCGATGATATAGAGTACAGTATATACGTATGCATATGAGATGAATAATGTAGGGTAAGTAACATTATATAAGGAAGCATTGTTTAAAGTGGCTAGTGATACATCTATTACATAAGGATGCAGTAGATGATATAGAGTACAGTATATACGTATGCATATGAGATGAATAATGTAGGGTAAGTAACATTATATAAGGTAGCATTGTTTAAAGTGGCTAGTGATACATCTATTACATAAGGATGCAGTAGATGATATAGAGTACAGTATATACGTATGCATATGAGATGAACAATGTAGGGTAAGTAACATTATATAAGGTAGCATTGTTTAAAGTGGCTAGTGATACATCTATTACATAAGGATGCAGTAGATGATATAGAGTACAGTATATACGTATGCATATGAGATGAATAATGTAGGGTAAGTAACATTATATAAGGTAGCATTGTTTAAAGTGGCTAGTGATACATCTATTACATAAGGATGCAGTAGATGATATAGAGTACAGTATATACGTATGCATATGAGATGAACAATGTAGGGTAAGTAACATTATATAAGGTAGCATTGTTTAAAGTGGCTAGTGATATATTTACATCATTTCCCATCAATTCCCATGATTAAAGTGGCTGGAGTAGAGTCAGTGTCATTGACAGTGTGTTGGCAGTAGCCACTCAATGTTAGTGGTGGCTGTTTAACAGTCTGATGGCCTTGAGATAGAAGCTGTTTTTCAGTCTCTCGGTCCCAGCTTTGATGCACCTGTACTGACCTCGCCTTCTGGATGATAGCGGGGTGAACAGGCAGTGGCTCGGGTGGTTGTTGTCCTTGATGATCTTTATGGCCTTCCTGTAGCATCGGGTGGTGTAGGTGTCCTGGAGGGCAGGTAGTTTGCCCCCGGTGATGCGTTGTGCTCTACCCTCTGGAGAGCCTTACGGTTGAGGGCGGTGCAGTTGCCATACCAGGCGGTGATACAGCCCGCCAGGATGCTCTCGATTGTGCATCTGTAGAAGTTTGTGAGTGCTTTTGGTGACAAGCCGAATTTCTTCAGCCTCCTGAGGTTGAAGAGGCGCTGCTGCGCCTTCCTCACGATGCTGTCTGTGTGAGTGGACCAATTCAGTTTGTCTGTGATGTGTATGTCTGTGATGTCTGTGATGTGTCTGTGATGTGTTTCCGTTGCAGGCCGTGTCAGTGGCACTGTATTGTCCTCAAAGCGGGCAAAAAAGTTATTTAGTCTGCCTGGGAGCAAGACATCCTGGTCCGTGACTGGGCTGGGTTTCTTCCTGTAGTCCGTGATTGACTGTAGACCCTGCCACATACCTCTTGTGTCTGAGCCGTTGAATTGAGATTCTACTTTGTCTCTGTACTGGCGCTTAGCTTGTTTGATAGCCTTGCGGAGGGAATAGCTGCACTGTTTGTATTCAGCCATGTTACCAGACACCTTGCCCTGATTAAAAGCAGTGGTTCGTGCCTTCAGTTTCACACGAATGCTGCCATCAATCCACGGTTTCTGGTTAGGGAATGTTTTAATCGTTGCTATGGGAACGACATCTTCAACGCACGTTCTAATGAACTCGCACACCGTATCAGCGTATTCGTCAATGTTGTTGTCTGACGCAATACGAAACATCTCCCAGTCCACGTGATGGAAGCAGTCTTGGAGTGTGGAGTCAGCTTGGTCGGACCAGCGTTGGACAGACCTCAGCGTGGGAGCTTCTTGTTTTAGTTTCTGTCTGTAGGCAGGGATCAACAAAATGGAGTCGTGGTCAGCTTTTCCGAAAGGGGGCGGGGCAGGGCCTTATATGCGTCGCGGAAGTTAGAGTAACAATGATCCAGGGTCTTTCCACCCCTGGTTGCGCAATCGATATGCTGATAAAATTTAGGGAGTCTTGTTTTCAGATTAGCCTTGTTAAAATCCCCAGCTACAATGAATGCAGCCTCCGGATAAATCGTTTCCAGTTTGCAGAGAGTTAAATAAAGTTCGTTCAGAGCCATCGATGTGTCTGCTTGGGGGATATACGGCTGTGATTATAATCGAAGAGAATTCTCTTGGTAGATAATGCGGTCTACATTTGATTGTGAGGAATTCTAAATCAGGTGAACAGAAGGATTTGAGTTCCTGAATGTTTCTTTCATCACACCATGTCACGTTGGCCATAAGACATACGCCCCCGCCCCTCTTCTTACCAGAAAGATGTTTGTTTCTGTCGGCGCGATGCGTGGAGAAACCCGCTGGCTGCACCGCTTCGGATTGCGTCTCTCCAGTTAGCCATGTTTCCGTGAAGCAGAGAACGTTACAGTCTCTGATGTCCCTCTGGAATGCTACCCTTGCTCGGATTTCATCAACCTTGTTGTCAAGAGACTGGACATTGGCAAGAAGAATGCTAGGGAGTGGTGCACGATGTGCCCGTCTCCGGAGTCTGACCAGAAGACCGCTTCGTTTCCCTCTTTTTCTGAGTCGTTTTTTTTTTTTGGTCGCTGCATGTGATCCACTCGGTTACACTGGTTGTAAGGCAGAACACAGGATCCGCGTCGCGAAAAACATATTCTTGGTCGTACTGATGGTGAGTTGACGCTGATCTTATATTCAGTAGTTCTTGTCGGCTGTATGTAAAGAAACCTAAGATGACCTGGGGTACTAGTGTAAGAAATAACACGTAAAAAAACAAAAAACTGCATAGTTTCCTAGGAACGCGAAGCGAGGCGGCCATCTCTGTCGGCGCCGGTAACTCTGGGTCTTCCTGCAGCAGAGGTAACTCTGGGTCTTGCTGCAGCAGGGGTAACTCTGGGTCTTCCTGCAGCTGGGGTAACTCTGGGTCTTCCTGCAGCTGGGATAACTCTGGGTCTTCCTGCAGCTGGGATAACTCTGGGTCTTCCTGCAGCTGGGATAACTCTGGGTCTTCCTGCAGCTGGGATAACTCTGGGTCTTCCTGCAGCTGGGATAACTCTGGGTCTTCCTGCAGCTGGGGTAACTCTGGGTCTTCTTGCAGCAGGGGTAACTCTGGGTCTTCCTGCAGCAGAGGTAACTCTGGGTCTTCCTGCAGCAGGGGTAACTCTGGGTCTTCCTGCAGCAGGGGTAACTCTGGGTATTCCTGCAGCAGAGGCAACTCTGGGTCTTCCTGCAGCAGAGGTAACTCTGGGTCTTCCTTTCCAATCTGAGGCTGGTAACTGTAATGAACTTATCCCCTACAGCAGAGGTATCTCTGGGTCTTTCCTGTGGCGATCTTCATGGGAACCAGTTTCATCATAGGGCTGGATGGTAACTCTGGGTCTTTCCTGTGGTGATCCTCATGGGAACCAGTTTCATCATGGGGCTGGATGGTAACTCTGGGTCTTTCCTGTGGCGGTCCTCATGGGAACCAGTTTCATCATAGGGCTGGATGGTAACTCTGGGATCTTTCCTGTGGCGGTCCTCATGGGAACCAGTTTCATCATAGGGCTGGATGGTAACTCTGGGTCTTTCCTGTGGTGATCCTCATGGGAACCAGTTTCATCATAGGGCTGGATGGTAACTCTGGGTCTTTCCTGTGGTGATCCTCATGGGAACCAGTTTCATCATAGGGCTGGATGGTAACTCTGGGTCTTTCCTGTGGTGATCCTCATGGGAACCAGTTTCATCATAGGGCTGGATGGTAACTCTGGGTCTTTCCTGTGGTGATCCTCATGGGAACCAGTTTCATCATGGGGCTGGATGGTAACTCTGGGTCTTTCCTGTGGCGGTCCTCATGGGAACCAGTTTCATCATAGGGCTGGATGGTAACTCTGGGACCTTTCCTGTGGCGGTCCTCATGGGAACCAGTTTCATCATAGGGCTGGATGGTAACTCTGGGTCTTTCCTGTGGCGGTCCTCATGGGAACCAGTTTCATCACTGCGCTTGATGGGTTGACTGACCTTGATGTCTTAAAGTATTGATGGACTGTAGTTTCTCTTTGCTTATTTGAGCTGTTATTGCAATGATATAGACTTGGTCTTTTACCAAATAAGGCTATCTTCTGATGGGGTAGAGAGAGGTGGAGGGCTGTGGTAGTGATGGAGTAGAGAGAGGTGGAGGGCTGTGGTAGTGATGGAGTAGAGAGAGGTGGAGGGCTGTGGTAGTGATGGAGTAGAGAGGAGAGAGGTGGATGGCTGTGGTAGTGATGGAGTAGAGAGGAGAGAGGTGGATGGCTGTGGTAGTGATGGAGTAGAGGGAGAGAGGTGGATGGCTGTGGTAGTGATGGAGTAGAGAGCATAGAGGTGGAGGGCTGGGGTAGTGATGGAGTAGAGAGGAGAGAGGTGGAGGGCTATGGTAGTGATGGAGTAGAGAGGAGAGAGGTGGAGGGCTGTGGTAGTGATGGAGTAGAGAGGAGAGAGGTGCAGGACTGTGGTAGTGATGGAGAGAGAGAGGTGGAGGGCTGTGGTAGTGATGGAGAGAGAGGTGGAGGGCTGTGGTAGTGATGGAGAGGAGAGAGGTGGAGGGCTGTGGTAGTGATGGAGTAGAGAGGAGAGAGGTGGAGGGCTGTGGTAGTGATAGAGTAGAGAGGAGAGAGGTGGAGGGCTGTGGTAGTGATGGAGTAGAGAGGAGAGAGGTGGAGGGCTGTGGTAGTGATGGAGAGGAGAGAGGTGGAGGGCTGTAGTAGTGATGGAGAGGAGAGAGGTGGAGGGCTGTAGTAGTGATGGAGAGGAGAGAGGTGGAGGGCTGTGGTAGTGATTGAGAGGAGAGAGGATGAGGGCTGTGGTAGTGATGGAGAGGAGAGAGGTGGAGGGCTGTAGTAGTGATGGAGAGGAGAGAGGTGGAGGGCTGTAGTAGTGATGGAGAGGAGAGAGGTGGAGGGCTGTGGTAGTGATGGAGAGAGAGAGGTGGAGGGCTGTGGTAGTGATGGAGTAGAGAGGAGAGAGGTGGAAGGCTGTGGTAGTGATGGAGTAGAGAGTAGAGAGGTGGAGGGCTGTGGTAGTGATGGAGAGGAGAGAGGTGGAGGGCTGTAGTAGTGATGGAGTAGAGAGAGGTGGAGGGCTGTAGTAGTGATGGAGAGGAGAGAGGTGGAGGGCTGTAGTAGTGATGGAGTAGAGAGGAGAGAGGTGGAGGGCTGTGGTAGTGATGGGAGAGGAGAGAGGTGGAGGGCTGTGGTAGTGATGGAGAGGAGAGAGGTGGAGGGCTGTAGTAGTGATGGAGTAGAGAGAGAGAGAGGAGCAGGGCTGTGGTAGTGATGGAGAGAGAGGTGGAGGGCTGTGGTAGTGGAGTAGAGAGGAGAGGTGGAGGGCTGTGGTAGTGATGGAGAGGAGAGAGGTGGAGGGCTGTGGTAGTGATGGAGTAGAGAGGAGAGAGGTGGAGGGCTGTGGTAGTGATGGAGTAGAGAGGTGGAGGGCTGTGGTAGTGATGGAGTAGAGAGGTGGAGGGCTGTGGTAGTGATGGAGAGGAGAGAGGTGGAGGGCTGTAGGTAGTGATGGAGGGTAGAGAGTGAGAGAGAGGTGGAGGGCTGTGGTAGTGATGGAGTAGAGAGGAGAGAGGTGGAGGGCTGTGGTAGTGATGGAGTAGAGAGGAGAGAGGTGGAGGGCTGTGGTAGTGATGGAGAGAGAGGAGAGAGGTGGAGGGCTGTGGTAGTGATGGAGTAGAGAGGAGAGAGGTGGAGGGCTGTGGTAGTGATGGAGAGGAGAGAGGTGGAGGGCTGTAGTAGTGATGGAGAGTGATGGAGTAGAGAGAGAGGTGGAGGGCTGTGGTAGTGATGGAGAGAGAGAGAGGTGGAGGGCTGTGGTAGTGATGGAGTAGAGAGGAGAGAGGTGGAGGGCTGAGTAGTGTGGAGAGGAGAGAGGCTGGCTGTGGTAGTGATGGAGTAGAGAGGAGAGAGGTGGAGGGCTGTGGTAGTGATGGAGAGAGAGAGAGAGGTGGAGGGCTGTGGTAGTGATGGAGTAGAGAGGAGAGAGGTGGAGGGCTGTGGTAGTGATGGAGAGAGAGAGGTGGAGGGCTGTGGTAGTGATGGAGTAGAGAGGAGAGAGGTGGAGGGCTGTGGTAGTGATGTAGAGAGGAGAGAGGTGGAGGGCTGTGGTAGTGATGGGTAGAGAGGAGAGAGGTGGAGGGCTGTGGTAGTGATGGAGTAGAGAGAGGTGGAGGGCTGTGGTAGTGATGGAGTAGAGAGAGAGGTGGAGGGCTGTGGTAGTGATGGAGTAGAGAGGAGAGAGGTGGAGGGCTGTGGTAGTGATGGAGTAGAGAGGAGAGAGGTGGAGGGCTGTGGTAGTGAGTGATGGAGAGGTGTGATGGAGTAGTGAGAGAGGAGAGAGGTGGAGGGCTGTGGTAGTGATGGAGGAGAGAGGTGAGAGGGCTGTGGAGGGCTGTGGTAGTGATGGAGTAGAGAGGAGAGAGGTGGAGGGCTGTGGTAGTGATGGAGAGGAGAGAGGTGGAGGGCTGTGGTAGTGATGGGAGAGAGGAGAGAGGTGGAGGGCTGTGGTAGTGATGGAGTAGAGAGGAGAGAGGTGGAGGGCTGTGGTAGTGATGGAGAGAGAGGTGGAGGGCTGTGGTAGTGAGAGGTGGAGGTGGAGGGCTGTGGTAGTGATGGAGTAGAGAGGAGAGAGGTGGAGGGCTGTGGTAGTGATGGAGAGGAGAGAGGTGGAGGGCTGTGGTAGTGATGGAGAGAGAGAGAGGTGGAGGGCTGTGGTAGTGATGGAGAGGTGGAGTAGAGGAGAGAGGTGGAGGGCTGTGGTAGTGATGGAGGAGAGAGGTGGAGGGCTGTGGTAGTGATGGAGAGAGAGAGGTGGAGGGCTGTGGTAGTGATGGAGAGAGAGGAGAGAGGTGGAGGGCTGTGGTAGTGATGGAGAGTAGAGAGGAGAGAGGTGGAGGGCTGTGGTAGTGATGGAGAGGAGAGAGGTGGAGGGCTGTGGTAGTGATGGAGTAGAGAGGAGAGAGGTGGAGGGGGTAGTGATGTGGTAGGGCTGTGAGTGATGGAGTAGAGAGGTGGTGGAGGGCTGTGGTAGTGATAGAGAGGTGGAGGGCTGTGGTAGTGATGGAGAGGAGAGAGGTGGAGGGCTGTGGTAGTGATGGAGTAGAGAGGAGAGAGGTGGAGGGCTGTGGTAGTGATGGAGTAGAGAGGAGAGAGGTGGAGGGCTGTGGTAGTGATGGAGTAGAGAGGAGGAGGTGGAGGGCTGTGGTAGTGATGGCTGTGGTAGTGAGGAGAGAGGTGGAGGGCTGTGGTAGTGATGGAGTAGAGAGAGGAGAGAGGTGGAGGGCTGTGGTAGTGATGGAGTAGAGAGGAGAGAGGTGGAGGGCTGTGGTAGTAGTGATGAGAGGTGGAGGGCTGTGGTAGTGATGGGTGGTGGAGGGCTGTGGTAGTGATGGAGTAGAGAGGAGAGAGGTGGAGTGGCTGTGGTAGTGATGGAGTAGAGAGGAGAGAGGTGGAGGGCTGTGGTAGTGATGGAGTAGAGAGGAGAGAGGTGGAGGGCTGTGGTAGTGATGGAGTAGAGAGGAGAGAGGTGGAGGGCTGTGGTAGTGATGGAGAGGAGAGAGGTGGAGGGCTGTGGTAGTGATGGAGGAGAGAGGTGGAGGGCTGTGGTAGTGATGGAGAGAGGGCTGTGGTAGTGAGAGAGAGGTGGAGGGCTGTGGTAGTGATGGAGTAGAGAGGAGAGAGGTGGAGGGCTGTGGTAGTGATGGAGGAGAGAGGTGGAGAGAGTGAGTAGAGAGGTGGAGGGCTGTAGTAGTGATGGAGTAGAGAGGAGAGAGGTGGAGGGCTGTAGTAGTGATGGAGCTGAGAGGAGAGAGGTGGAGGGCTGTGGTATTGATGGAGTAGAGAGGAGAGAGGTGGAGGGCTGTGGTAGTGATGGAGAGGAGAGAGGTGGAGGGCTGTGGTAGTGATGGAGTAGAGAGAGAGAGGTGGAGGGCTGTGGTAGTGATGGAGTAGAGAGGAGAGAGGTGGAGGGCTGTGGTAGTGATGGAGTAGAGAGAGGTGGAGGGCTGTGGTAGTGATGGGAGAGGAGAGAGGTGGAGGGCTGTGGTAGTGATGGAGTAGAGAGGAGAGAGGTGGAGGGCTGTGGTAGTGATGGAGTAGAGAGGTGGAGGGCTGTGGTAGTGATGGAGTAGAGAGGAGAGAGGTGGAGGGCTGTGGTAGTGATGGAGTAGAGAGGAGAGAGGTGGAGGGCTGTGGTAGTGATGGAGTAGAGAGGAGAGAGGTGGAGGGCTGTGGTAGTGATGGAGTAGAGAGGAGAGAGGTGGAGGGCTGTGGTAGTGATGGAGTAGAGAGGAGTAGAGAGAGGTGGAGGGCTGTGGTAGTGATGGGAGAGGAGAGAGGTGGAGGGCTGTAGTAGTGATGGAGAGGAGAGAGGTGGAGGGCTGTGGTAGTGATGGGAGAGAGAGAGATGGAGGGCTGTGGTAGTGATGGAGTAGAGAGGAGAGAGGTGGAGGGCTGTGGTAGTGATGGAGAGGAGAGAGGTGGAGGGCTGTGGTAGTGATGGAGTAGAGAGGAGAGAGGTGGAGGGCTGTAGTAGTGATGGAGTAGAGAGGAGAGAGGTGGAGGGCTGTAGTAGTGATGGAGAGGAGAGAGGTGGAGGGCTGTGGTAGTGATGGAGTAGAGAGGAGAGAGGTGGAGGGCTGTAGTAGTGATGGAGAGGAGAGAGGTGGAGGGCTGTGGTAGTGATGGAGTAGAGAGGAGAGAGGTGGAGGGCTGTAGTAGTGATGGAGTAGAGAGGAGAGAGGTGGAGGGCTGTGGTAGTGATGGAGAGGAGAGAGGTGGAGGGCTGTGGTAGTGATGGAGTAGAGAGGAGAGAGGTGCAGGACTGTGGTAGTGATGGAGAGAGAGAGGTGGAGGGCTGTGGTAGATGGAGTAGAGAGGTGGAGGGCTGTGGTAGTGATGGAGAGGAGAGAGGTGGAGGGCTGTGGTAGTGATGGAGTAGAGAGGAGAGAGGTGGAGGGCTGTAGTAGTGATGGAGTAGAGAGGAGAGAGGTGGAGGGCTAGTGATGGAGTGATGAGAGAGGTGGAGGGCTGTGGTAGTGATGGAGTAGAGAGAGAGGTGGAGGGCTGTGGTAGTGATGGTAGAGAGGAGAGAGGTGGAGGGCTGTGGTAGTGATGGAGTAGAGAGGAGAGAGGTGGAGGGCTGTGGTAGTGATGGAGTAGAGAGGAGAGAGGTGGAGGGCTGTGGTAGTGATGGAGTAGAGAGGAGAGAGGTGGAGGGCTGTGGTAGTGATGGGGTGGAGAGTAGTGATGGAGTAGAGAGGTGGAGGGCTGTGGTAGTGATGGAGAGAGAGGAGAGGTGGAGGGCTGTGGTAGTGATGGAGTAGAGAGGAGAGAGGTGGAGGGCTGTGGTAGTGATGGAGAGAGAGAGGTGAGGGCTGTGGTAGTGATGGAGTAGAGAGGTGGAGGGCTGTGGTAGTGATGGAGAGGAGAGAGGATGAGGGCTGTGGTAGTGATGGAGTAGAGAGGAGAGAGGTGGAGGGCTGTGGTAGTGATGGAGTAGAGAGGAGAGAGGTGGAGGGCTGTAGTAGTGATGGAGTAGAGAGGAGAGAGGTGGAGGGCTGTAGTAGTGATGGAGCTGAGAGGAGAGAGGTGGAGGGCTGTGGTATTGATGGAGTAGAGAGGAGAGAGGTGGAGGGCTGTGGTAGTGATGGAGTAGAGAGGAGAGAGGTGGAGGGCTGTGGTAGTGATGGTGGAGGGCTGTGGTAGTGATGGGTAGAGAGAGAGAGGTGGAGGGCTGTGGTAGTGAGTGAGGTGGAGCTAGTAGTGAGGAGAGAGGTGGAGGGCTGTAGTAGTGATGGAGTAGAGAGGAGAGAGGTGGAGGGCTGTGGTAGTGATGGAGAGAGAGTGAGAGAGGTGGAGGGCTGTGGTAGTGATGGAGTAGAGAGGAGAGGTGGAGGGCTGTGGTAGTGATGGAGTAGAGAGGAGAGAGGTGGAGGGCTGTGGTAGTGATGGAGTAGAGAGGAGAGAGGTGGAGGGCTGTGGTAGTGATGGAGTAGAGAGAGAGGTGGAGGGCTGTGGTAGTGATGGAGAGAGGTGGAGGGCTGTGGTAGTGATGGAGTAGAGAGAGGTGGAGGGCTGTGGTAGTGATGGAGTAGAGAGGAGAGAGGTGGAGGGCTGTGGTAGTGATGGAGTAGAGAGGAGAGAGGTGGAGGGCTGTGGTAGTGATGGGAGAGGGAGAGAGAGGAGGAGAGGTGGAGGGCTGTGGTAGTGATGGAGTAGAGAGGAGAGAGGTGGAGGGCTGTGGTAGTGATGGAGTAGAGAGGAGAGAGGTGGAGGGCTGTGGTAGTGATGGAGTAGAGAGAGAGAGGTGGAGGGCTGTGGTAGTGATGGAGTAGAGAGAGGTGGAGGGCTGTGGTAGTGATGGAGTAGAGAGGAGAGAGGTGGAGGGCTGTGGTAGTGATGGAGTAGAGAGGAGAGAGGTGGAGGGCTGTGGTAGTGATGGAGAGGAGAGAGGTGGAGGACTGTGGTAGTGATGAGTAGAGAGGAGAGAGGTGGAGGGCTGTGGTAGTGATGGAGTAGAGAGGTGGAGGCTGTGGTAGTGATGGAGTAGAGAGGAGAGAGGTGGAGGGCTGTGGTAGTGATGGAGTAGAGAGGAGAGAGGTGGAGGGCTGTGGTAGTGATGGAGTAGAGAGGAGAGAGATGGAGGGCTGTGGTAGTGATGGAGTAGAGAGGAGAGAGGTGGAGGGCTGTGGTAGTGATGGAGTAGAGAGGAGAGAGGTGGAGGGCTGTGGTAGTGATGGAGTAGAGAGGAGAGAGGTGGAGGGCTGTGGTAGTGATGGAGTAGAGAGGAGAGAGGTGGAGGGCTGTAGTAGTGATGGAGTAGAGAGGAGAGAGGTGGAGGGCTGTGGTAGTGATGGAGTAGAGAGGAGAGAGTGTGGAGGTGGGGCTGTAGTAGTGATGGAGTAGAGAGGAGAGAGGTGGAGGGCTGTGGTAGTGATGGAGTAGAGAGGAGAGAGGTGGAGGGCTGTGGTAGTGATGGAGTAGAGAGGAGAGAGGTGGAGGGCTGTGGTAGTGATGGAGTAGAGAGGAGAGAGGTGGAGGGCTGTGGTAGTGATGGAGTAGAGAGGAGAGAGGTGGAGGGCTGTGGTAGTGATGGAGTAGAGAGGAGAGAGGTGGAGGGCTGTGGTAGTGATGGAGTAGAGAGAGGTGGAGGGCTGTGGTAGTGATGGAGTAGAGAGGAGAGAGGTGGGGGGCTGTGGTAGTGATAGAGTAGAGAGGAGAGAGGTGGAGGGCTGTGGTAGTGGTGGAGTAGAGAGAGGTGGAGGGCTGTGGTAGTGATGGAGTAGAGAGGAGAGAGGTGGAGGGCTGTGGTAGTGATAGAGTAGAGAGGAGAGAGGTGGAGGGCTGTGGTAGTGATGGAGAGGAGAGAGGTGGAGGACTGTGGTAGTGATTGAGTAGAGAGGAGAGAGGTAGAGGGCTGTGGTAGTGATGGAGTAGAGAGAGAGGTGGAGGGCTGTGGTAGTGATGGAGTAGAGAGGAGAGAGGTGGAGGGCTGTGGTAGTGATGGAGTAGAGAGGAGAGAGGTGGAGGGCTGTGGTAGTGATGGAGTAGAGAGGAGAGAGGTGGAGGGCTGTGGTAGTGATGGAGTAGAGAGGAGAGAGGTGGAGGGCTGTGGTAGTGATGGAGTAGAGAGGGGTGGAGGGCTGTGGTAGTGATGGGAGGGGTGGAGGGTAGTGATGGAGTAGAGAGGAGAGAGGTGGAGGGCTGTGGTAGTGATGGAGTAGAGAGGAGAGAGGTGGAGGGCTGTGGTAGTGATGGAGTAGAGAGGAGAGAGGTGGAGGGCTGTGGTAGTGATGGAGTAGAGAGGAGAGAGGTGGAGGGCTGTAGTAGTGATGGAGTAGAGAGGAGAGAGGTGGAGGGCTGTGGTAGTGATGGAGTAGAGAGAGGTGGAGGGCTGTAGTAGTGATGGAGTAGAGAGGAGAGAGGTGGAGGGCTGTGGTAGTGATGGAGTAGAGAGGAGAGAGGTGGAGGGCTGTGGTAGTGATGGAGTAGAGAGGAGAGAGGTGGAGGGCTGTGGTAGTGATGGAGTAGAGAGGAGAGAGGTGGAGGGCTGTGGTAGTGATGGGGAGGAGAGAGGTGGAGGGCTGTGGTAGTGATGGAGTAGAGAGGAGAGAGGTGGAGGGCTGTAGTAGTGATGGAGTAGAGAGGAGAGAGGTGGAGGGCTGTGGTAGTGATGGAGTAGAGAGGAGAGAGGTGGAGGGCTGTAGTAGTGATGGAGTAGAGAGGAGAGAGGTGGAGGGCTGTGGTAGTGATGGAGTAGAGAGGAGAGAGGTGGAGGGCTGTGGTAGTGATGGAGTAGAGAGGTGGAGGGCTGTGGTAGTGATGGAGTAGAGAGGTGGAGGGCTGTAGTACTGATGGGGGGTATTGTTGATGGTCAAGAAAGAAAGGGAAACTTGTTTTTTCAATGGCAAAGTCAATGTGGAGAGGCTGCTCTGCCCTTTTCATTACAGCAGAGTAACTATTACGAACACTGTATTAAGTTCTGGGAGGTGCTGACATGGAGCCACAGCTTTAACTAAAGGTTAATGGACTTGCTGTTACCTGAACACAGAGCTGCACAGATAGACCACACATAGGGGACTGGCTAAATTAATGGCCCACTACACAATATGGCCGGAACAATACTAGTATTGCAATATTTTTTTCCATGACAAAAATGAAATCCCGAAGCAGACCACACTCTTTCGTGCATTAAAAACCTGATGGATGTAAAATATTGCGTTCTAAATCTTGGAAAATAAATAAATGTGACTCTAGATGACAACATAATGATGTTTGTTTCCAACATTAGTGCTGTTTCCCTAAATACATTATGTCTGCTTTGTTTTTTGTTTCCTTGCAACGATACTTAGTATTTCAATACTGGTATGGTCCCGGCCCTCGTCCACAACTTGTTTTGTCGGTGGATTTGGAGGGTTGATTTCAGAGGAAGGAACAAGGTCATGCTACATGCTTGATGACAGTCACAGAGAGACAGTTGATGACTGGATTAGAGATGACTGGATGTAAACTGGATTAGAGATGGCTCTATTAAAACTGGATTAGAGGTGGCTCTATTAAAACTGGATTAGAGGTGGCTCTATTAAAACTGGATTAGAGATGGCTCTATTAAAACTGGATTAGAGGTGGCTGGATTAAAACTGGATTAGAGGTGGCTGGATTAAAACTGGATTGGAGGTGGCTCTATTAAAACTGGATTAGAGGTGACTCTATTAAAACTGGATTAGAGGTGGCTCTATTAAAACTGGATTAGAGGTGGCTCTATTAAAACTGGATTAGAGGTGGCTCTATTAAAACTGGATTAGAGGTGGCTCTATTAAAACTGGATTAGAGATGGCTGGATTAAAACTGGATTAGAGGTGGCTCTATTAAAACTGGATTAGAGGTGGCTCTATTAAAACTGGATTAGAGGTGGCTCTATTAAAACTGGATTGGAGGTGGCTCTATTAAAACTGGATTAGAGGTGGCTCTATTAAAACTGGATTAGAGGTGGCTCTATTAAAACTGGATTAGAGGTGGCTGGATTAAAACTGGATTAGAGGTGACTCTATTAAAACTGGATTAGAGTTGGCTCTATTAAAACTGGATTAGAGGTGGCTCTATTAAAACTGGATTAGAGGTGGCTATTTTAAAACTGGATTGGAGGTGGCTCTATTAAAACTGGATTGGAGGTGGCTCTATTAAAACTGGATTAGAGGTGGCTCTATTAAAACTGGATTAGAGGTGGCTCTATTAAAACTGGATTAGAGGTGGCTCTATTAAAACTAGATTAGAGATGGCTCGATTAAAACTGGATTAGAGATGACTCTATTAAAACTGGATTAGAGTTGGCTCTATTAAAACTGGATTAGAGGTGGCTATTTTAAAACTGTATTGGAGATGGCTCTATTAAAACTGGATTACAGGTGGCTCTATTAAAACTGGATTACAGGTGGCTCTATTAAAACTGGATTAGAGGTGGCTCTATTAAAACTGGATTAGAGGTGGCTCTATTAAAACTGGATTAGAGATGGCTCTATTAAAACTGGATTGGAGGTGGCTCTATTAAAACTGGATTAGAGATGGCTGGATTAAAACTGGATTAGAGGTGGCTGGATTAAAACTGGATTAGAGATGGCTCTATTAAAACTGGATTAGAGGTGGCTCTATTAAAACTGGATTAGAGGTGGCTCTAT
Source organism: Oncorhynchus tshawytscha (assembly GCF_018296145.1). Lineage (NCBI taxonomy): Eukaryota > Metazoa > Chordata > Actinopteri > Salmoniformes > Salmonidae > Oncorhynchus > Oncorhynchus tshawytscha. The sequence continues at coordinate 166,093 of NW_024609508.1, forward strand.
TAAAACTGGATTAGAGGTGGCTCTATTAAAACTGGATTAGAGGTGGCTGGATTAAAACTGGATTAGAGGTGACTCTATTAAAACTGGATTAGAGGTGGCTCTATTAAAACTGGTTTAGAGGTGGCTCCATTAAAACTACACTAGAGATCAACTGTGTTGGTTGGTGTTGTGGGAAACCCTTTACAGTTCTGTAATATATTTCAGCCAATGATGTGTACTTTGACTAAATGTGTACTTTGTAAACACAGCTGCACACAGAGGCTGTATTAGTACTATTTCTGTATCAGTACTCTATAAGTATAGGTACTAAATCTGTATCAGCACTCTATATATATCAGTACCCTATCTGTATCAGTACTCTATATGTATCAGTACTATATCTGTATCAGTACTATATCTGTATCAGTGCTATATCTGTATCAGTACTCTATAAATATCAGTACTATATCTGTATCAGTACTATATCTATATCAGTACTATATCTGTATCAGTACTATATCTGTATCAGTACTATATATGTATCAGTACTATATCTGTATCAGTACTCTATATCAGTACTATATCTGTATCAGTGCTATACCTGTATCAGTGCTCTATATATATCAGTACTATACCTGTATCAATACTATATATATGTATCAGTACTATATCTGTATCAGTACTCTATATGTATCAGTACTATATCTGTATCAGTACTCAATATATGTATCAGTACTATATCTGTATCTGTACTATATCAGCTATATCTGTATCTATATATCAGTACTATATCTGTATCAGTACTATATGTCATCAGTACTATATCTGTATCAGCTATATCTGTATCAGTACTATATCTGAATATATCTGTATCAGTACTATATCTGTATCAGTACTATATCTGTATCAGTACTATATCTGTATCAGTACTATATATGTATCAGTACTATATCTTTATCAGTACTATCTGTATCAGTACTATATCTGTATCAGTACTATATCTGTATCAGTACTATATCTCTATATCAGTACTATATCTGTATCAGTACTATATCTGTATCAGTACTATATCTGTATCAGTACTATATCTGTATCAGTACTATATCTGTATCAGTACTACTATATGTATCAGTACTATATCTGTATCAGTACTCTATATGTCAGTACTATATCTCTATCAGTGCTATATCTGTATCAGTACTATATCTGTATCAGTACTCTATATGTATCAGTACTATATCTGTATCAGTACTATATCAGTACTATGTCTCTATCAGTATATATATATATCTGTATCAGTACCATATATATACTATATCTGTATCTGTCAGCTATATATCACTATATCTGTACAGTACTATATATCAGTACTATATCAGTACTCTGTATCAGTACTATATATGTATCAGTACTATATCTGTATCAGTACTATATATCTGTATCAGTACTATATATCTGTATCAGTACTATATCTGTATCAGTACTATAGCTTTATCAGTACCATACCTGTATCAGTACTATTTCTGTGCCAGTACTATAGCTGTGTCAGTACTATATCTATATGCTATATATCTGTATCAGTACTATAGCTGTATCAGTACTATATCTGTATCATATCTGTATCAGTACTCTACTATATTTCTATCAGTACTCTATATATATATCTGTATCAGTACTATATCTTTATCAGTACCATACCTGTATCAGTACTATCAGTACTATAGCTGTGTCAGTACTCTATATGTATCCGTACTATATCTGTATCAGTACTCTATATATCAGTACTATATCTGTATCAGTACTCTATATATATCAGTACTATATCTGTATCAGTGAGCTCCTCTGATTAATGACTGACGAGTGACTGCTACACTAAAAAGTAATAACCATTTTTATAGGAGCTCTTGATGTGGTAAAGGACCCATGAATCAAAGGACAGAGGCTGTCTCTATCTGATAAATGTGTCGTTTACCAGCCAGCAGTTATTTAGGTGCTGCTATTCATTTAAAATGCATTTCTCTCAGCTGAATACTGCTGTGTTGTGATAGGAGGAGGCTGCAGCAGAGAACTGGACATTAGTACTTATCAATAGAGTTAGACACACGGACAGACCACACTGTGTTCAACACAGACGGACAATACTGAAATGGAGCAGATCGTTCCTTTAGTTGTAATATGTGCGTCTAGGAGTATTAACGCATTCTGCTTCTAGTGAAATGGCTGAGTTGGAATTCAGTGGTTGAAACTAGGAGCTGTCAGTTTCTGATCCAAGGAGAGCTGCTGGTTTTTAATGTCATTGTTTCTAATTGCATTGCATTTATCAATGCTAGTTTTTCTGTTATTATGGTCAGAAAACGTTGCTTGACTGGACACTGCAATGCTCTGAGTGAATCACCTATACCTACAGTTGTAGCATGTCTGGTTGGTGCTGTTATGGTTCAGGTTAGGGTTAAGGTTAGGGTTAAGGTTAGGGTTGGGGTTAAGGTTAGGGTTAAGGTTAGGGTTAGGGTTAGGGTTAAGGTTAAGGTTAAGGTTAAGGTAAGGGTTGGGGTTAAGGTTGGGGTTAGGGTTAAGGTTAAGGTTAAGGTTAAGGTTAGGGTTAAGGTTGGGTTAAGGTTAGGGTTAAGGTTAAGGTTAAGGTAAGGGTTGGGGTTAAGGTTGGGTTTGCTCTGAGTGAATCACCTATACCTACAGTTGTAGCATGTCTGGTTGGTGCTGTTATGGTTCAGGTTAGGGTTAGGGTTAGGGTTAAGGTTAGGGTTAGGGTTAGGGTTAAGGTTAGGGTTAGGGTTAAGGTTAGGGTTAGGGTTAAGGTTGGGTTAAGGTTAGGGTTAAGGTTATGGGTTGGGATTAGGGTTAAGGTTATGGTTAAGGTTAAGGTTAGGGTTAAGGTTAGGGTTAAGGTTAGGTTTATGATAATTTCTGTTTTTTGAGGTTTTGGGTTAGGGTTAGTGTTAAGGTATGGTAAGGGTTGGGATTGGGGTTAGGGTTAAGGTTAGGGTTAAGGTTATGGTTAAGGTTAGGGTTAGGGTTAAGGTTAAGGTTGGGTTAAGGTTAGGGTTAGGTTTATGATAATTTCTGTTTTTTTTAGGTTTTGGGTTAGGGTTAGTGTTAGGGTTAGGGTTAAGGTTAGGGTTGGGGTTAGGGTTATGATAAGTTCTGTTTTTTGAGGTTTTGGGTTAGGGTTAAGGTTAGGGTTAGGTTCAATAAATGACAGACGAATCTGATGTGCACTGGCACAGTCAACCCCTTTAGGATAAATGGTAAGATTTGTGTAATTCATACTTTAAATGACTATAAAAAAAAGGCTATAAAAGAAGACCAGAAGACCAGAATCAGACATTAAAATAGGGCTTAGGTTAAGAACCAGAGATTCTAAACTAAGAATAGAGGCCAAGTGCCAAGGTCACAGCGGTGGTCTAGGAGGAAAGGTTCGATATGAGGATCTTGGGGTTAAAATAGATATAGGGAGTCGGATTAGATATGGGGGTCTAGGGATATAAGGTTAGGGTTAGGAATTATGGTAAGGATTTAGGGGCTATGGGTTAAGGTCAGAATTCAGGTTGGGGTTACAGTAAGGGTCAGGATTAGAGTGCAGGTCAAGGTTAAATTAAGATCAGGTATGGGGGTCTAGAAGTTTAGGGTTAGGGTTAGGGATTAGGGTTAGGGTGAGGGGTTAGGGTGAGGGATTAGGGTTAGGCATGAGGGTCTCAGGGTTAGGGTGAGGGATTAGGGTTAGGGTGAGGGATTAGGGTTAGGGTTAGGGTTAGGGTGAGGGATTAGGGTTAGGCATGAGAGGGTTAGGGTTAGGGTGAGGGATTAGGGTTAGGCATGAGGGTCTCAGGGTTAGGGTGAGGGATTAGGGTTAGGGTTAGGGTTAGGGTGAGGGATTAGGGTTAGGCATGAGGGTCTCAGGGTTAGGGTGAGGGATTAGGGTTAGGCATGAGGGTCTCAGGGTTAGGGTGAGGGATTAGGGTTAGGCATGAGGGTCTCAGGGTTAGGGTGAGGGATTAGGGTTAGGCATGAGGGTCTCAGGGTTAGGGTGAGGGATTAGGGTTAGGCATGAGGGTCTCAGGGTTAGGGTGAGGGATTAGGGTTAGGCATGAGGGTCTCAGGGTTAGGGTGAGGGTTAGGGTTAGGCATGAGGGTCTCAGGGTTAGGGTGAGGGTTAGGGTTAGGCATGAGGGTCTCAGGGTTAGGGTGAGGGATTAGGGTCAGGATTAGAGTACAGGTCGGGGTTAACCTAAGATTAGGTATGAGGGTCTAGAAGTTTAGGGTTAGGCATGAGGGTCTCAGGGTTAGGGTGAGGGATTAGGGTTAGGCATGAGGGTCTCAGGGTTAGGGTGAGGGTTAGGATTAGAGTGCAGGTCAGGGTTAACCTAAGATCAGGTATGAGGGTCTAGAAGTTTAGGGTTAGGCATGAGGGTCTCAGGGTTAGGGTGAGGGATTAGGGTTAGGCATGAGGATCTCAGGGTTAGGGTGAGGGATTAGGGTTAGGCATGAGGGTCTCAGGGTTAGGGTGAGGGATTAGGGTTAGGCATGAGGATCTCAGGGTTAGGGTGAGGGATTAGGGTTAGATGATGAGGATCTCAGGGTTAGGGTGAGGGATTAGGGTTAGGCATGAGGGTCTCAGGGTTAGGGTGAGGGATTAGGGTTAGGCATGAGGGTCTCAGGGTTAGGGTGAGGGATTAGGGTTAGGCATGAGGGTCTCAGGGTTAGGGTGAGGGATTAGGGTTAGGCATGAGGGTCTCAGGGTTAGGGTGAGGGATTAGGGTTAGGCATGAGGGTCTCAGGGTTAGGGTGAGGGATTAGGGTTAGGCATGAGGGTCTCAGGGTTAGGGTGAGGGTTAGGGTTAGGCATGAGGGTCTCAGGGTTAGGGTGAGAGATTAGGGTTAGGCATGAGGGTCTCAGGGTTAGGGTGAGGGATTAGGGTTAGGCATGAGGGTTAGGGTTAGGCATGAGGATCTCAGGGTTAGGGTGAGGGATTAGGGTTAGGCATGAGGGTCTCAGGGTTAGGGTGAGGGATTAGGGTTAGGCATGAGGGTCTCAGGGTTAGGGTGAGGGATTAGGGTTAGGCATGAGGGTCTCAGGGTTAGGGTGAGGGATTAGGGTTAGGCATGAGGGTCTCAGGGTTAGGGTGAGGGTTAGGGTTAGGCATGAGGGTCTCAGGGTTAGGGTGAGGGATTAGGGTTAGGCATGAGGGTCTCAGGGTTAGGGTGAGGGATTAGGGTAACTAGGGGTTAAGGTCAGAATTCAGGTTAGGGTGAGGGTTAGGGTCAGGCATGAGGGTCTCAGGGTTAGGGTGAGGGTTAGGGTCAGGCATGAGGGTCTCAGGGTTAGGGTGAGAGATTAGGGTCAGGCATGAGGGTCTCAGGGTTAGAGTGAGGGATTAGGGTCAGGCATGAGGGTCTCAGGGTTAGGGTGAGGGATTAGGGTTAGGCATGAGGGTCTCAGGGTTAGGGTGAGGGATTAGGGTCAGGCATGAGGGTCTCAGGGTTAGGGTGAGAGATTAGGGTTAGGCATGAGGGTCTCAGGGTTAGGGTGAGGGATTAGGGTCTACATAAGAGTACAGGTCGGGGTTAAATTAAGATCAGGTATGGGGGTCTAGAAGTTTAGGGTTAGGCATGAGGGTCTCAGGGTTAGGGTGAGGGTTAGGGTTAGGCATGAGGGTCTCAGGGTTAGGGTGAGGGATTAGGGTTAGGCATGAGGGTCTCAGGGTTAGGGTGAGGGATTAGGGTAACTAGGGGTTAATGTTAGAATTCAGGTTAGGGTGAGGGTTAGAGTCAACATAAGAGTACAGGTCAGGGTTAACCTAAGATTAGGTATGGGGGTCTAGAAGTTTAGGGTTAGGCATGAGGGTCTCAGGGTTAGGGTGAGGGATTAGGGTAACTAGGGTTAAGGTTAGAATTCAGGTTAGGGTGAGGGTTAGAGTCAACATAAGAGTACAGGTCGGGGTTAACCTAAGATTAGGTATGGGGGTCTAGAGGTTAGGATTATGCATGAGGATCCCAGGGTTAGGGTGGGGGATTAGGGTCTACAAGATGAACCACCCCATGAATACAAAAATAAAAAGTACATATTTAAAACAATCATAAGTGCCATCAAACAAAGAAAACTCAAAATAAGTGCTATAAAAGAATCCAAAAAATAAGGTGAAGCCACGCCTCACTAAAAGATCAAGGATATGATAAAAATAAGTACCATCATATTTATGGTCAGTGAGTAGATCCATAAATAAATAAATCATGAAATAAGAAGTATATATTTTAAAAACAATCAGACGTGCTATCAGAAAATGACAAATCCACCATGGACGAGTCAACATAAATAAATAAATAATACAATAAACAAACATTTATAATGAGTGGCTCTCCACCGGCCCCCACCACCTCCCCTCTTCCCTCCCCACACCAAATAGCCCCTGTCACTGCACTGAAGATGACCCCTTCCATCAGTTAGGTAAGCCAAGGTAAATCAATATTTTTCATTCAGGCCCTTAGGGTCTATCGTATTGAGGCGCCCAATCCAAGTTCTTTCCATCCCCTGTCATTGTGTCCTGGACCAGCTCCCACTAACCCTAGGAAACAGCTATCTGACAGAGCTGTGGTGGTAATATAATCATAACAGACTTAGGTAACAGCTGTCTGACATGCAGGCTGGCATCTGGCTGCTTCATGCAGACTGACAACTCTGGCTGCTCCATGCAGGCTGGCAGCTCTGGCTGCTCCATGCAGGCTGACAGCTCTAGCTGCGCTGAACAGGCGGGAGACTCCAGCAGCGCTGTAGAGGAGGAAGGCTCTGGCAGCGCTGGAGAGGTGAGGCGCACTGTAGGCCTGATGCGTGGTGCTGGCACTGGTGGAACTGGACCGAGACCACGCACAGGAAGCCTGGTGCGGGGAGCTGCCACCGGAGGGCTGGTGTGTGGAGGTGGTACTGGATAGACCGGACCGTGCAGGTGCACTGGAGCTCTTGAGCACCGAGCCTGCCCAACCTTACCTGGCTCGATGCCCACTCTAGCCCGGCCGATACGCGGAGCTGGAATATACCGCACCGGACTATGCACCCGCACTGGGGACACCGTGCGCACCACTGCATAACACGGTGCCTGCCCGGTCTCTCTAGCCCCCCGGTAAGCACAGGGAGTTTGCGCAGGTCTCCTACCTGGCGTAGCCATACTCCCTGTGAGCCCCCCCCCAAGAAATTTTGGGGCTGACTCTCGGGCTTCCGTCCACGCCGCCGTGCTTGCTTCGCCAACTCCATTCTCCGATAACCTTCTGCGCACTGCTCCTTGGAATCCCAGGCGGGCACCGGCACTCTCCCTGGGTCGACCGCCCACCTGTCTATCTCCTCCCAAGAAGTATAGTCCATACTGTCCTCCTCTTTGGGCTGCTCCTGTTACCTCTTCTCCTGCTGCACCTTTGGGCGGCTACACTCCCCTGGTTTAGCCCAGGGTCCTCTCCCATCGAGGATTTCCTCCCATGTCCAGAAATCCTTATTGCGCATCTCCTCTTTGGGCTGCTCCTGCCTGTTGACACGCTGCTCGGTCCGTTTGTGGTGGGTGATTCTGTAACGGTTCTCTTCTATCTCCTCCTCTGACGAAGAGGTGGAACAAGGATCGGACCAAAATGCAGCATGTAGATTGCGATCCATGTTTAATCAACAAAACGTAAACACGAATCAATACAAACACTACAAAACAAATAAACGTAACGAAAACCGAAACAGCCTATACTTGTGTCAACTAACACAGCGACAGGAACGAAGACACTAAGGACAATCACCCACGACAAACTCAACGAATATGGCTGCCTAAATATGGTTCCCAATCAGAGACAACGATAAACACCTGCCTCTGATTGAGAACCATTCCAGACAGCCATAGACTTTGCTAGATAACCCCACTAGCTACAATCCCAATACCACCACCAAAACCCCAAGACAAAACACACCACAATACAAAAACCCCATGCCACACCCTGGCCTGACCCAATACATGAAGATAAGCACAAAATACTTTGACCAGGGCGTGACAGTGTATTAGGTAACACTAGGTAACAGCTGTCTGACATAGCTGTGGTGGTAATATAATCATAACAGACTTAGGTAACAGCTGTCTGACATAGCTGTGGTGGTAATATAATCATAACAGACTTAGGTAACAGCTGTCTGACAGAGCTGTGGTGTTAATATAATCATAACTGACTAGGTTACAGCTGTCTGACAGAGCTGTGGTGGTAATATCATCATAACTGACTAGGTAACAGCTGTCTGACAGAGCTGTGGTGTTAATAGAATCATAACAGACTAGGTAACAGCTGTCTGACATAGCTGTGGTGGTAATAGAATCATAACAGACTAGGTAACAGCTGTCTGACAGAGCTGTGGTGGTAATAGAATCATAACAGACTTAGGTAACAGCTGTCTGACAGAGCTGTGGTGGTAATATAATCACAACAGACTAGGTAACAGCTGTCTGACAGAGCTGTGGTGGTAATATAATCACAACAGACTAGGTAACAGCAGAGCTGTGGTGGTAATATAATCATAACAGACTTTGGTAACAGCTGTCTGACAGAGCTGTGGTGGAAATAGAATCATAAGAGACTAGGTAACAGCTGTCTGACAGAGCTGTGGTGGTAATAGAATCATAACAGACTAGGTAACAGCTGTCTGACAGAGCTGTGGTGGTAATATAATCATAACAGACTAGGTTACAGCTGTCTGACAGAGCTGTGGTGGTAATATAATCATAACAGACTAGGTAACAGCTGTCTGACAGCTGTGGTGGTAATATAATCATAACAGACTAGGTAACAGCTGTCTGACAGAGCTGTGGTGGTAATATAATCATAACAGACTTAGGTAACAGCTGTCTGACAGAGCTGTGGTTGTAATAGAATCATAAGAGACTAGGTAACAGCTGTCTGACAGAGCTGTGGTGGTAATATAATCATAACAGACTAGGTAACAGCTGTCTGACAGCTGTGGTGGTAATATAATCATAACAGACTAGGTAACAGCTGTCAGACAGAGCTGTGGTGGTAATATAATCACATCAGACTAGGTAACAGCTGTCTGACAGAGCTGTGGTTGTAATATAATCACAACAGACTAGGTAACAGCTGTCTGTCAGAGCTGTGGTGGTAATATAATCATAACAGACTAGGTAACAGCTGTCTGACAGAGCTGTGGTGGTAATATAATCATAACAGACTAGGTAAAAGCAGAGCTGTGGTGGTAATATAATCATAACAGACTTAGGTAACAGCTGTCTGACAGAGCTGTGGTGGTAATAGAATCATAACAATCTAGGTAACAGCTGTCCGACAGAGCTGTGGTGGTAATATAATCATAACAGACTAGGTAACAGCTGTCTGACAGAGCTGTGGTGGTAATATAATCATAACAGACTTAGGTAACAGCTGTCTGACAGAGCTGTGGTTGTAATAGAATCATAAGAGACTAGGTAACAGCTGTCTGACAGAGCTGTGGTGGTAATAGAATCATAAGAGACTTAGGTAACAGCTGTCAGACAGAGCTGTGGTGGTAATAGAATCACAACAGACTTAGGTAACAGCTGTCTGACAGAGCTGTGGTGGTAATATAATCATAACAGACTAGGTAAAAGCAGAGCTGTGGTGGTAATATAATCATAACAGACTTAGGTAACAGCTGTCTGACAGAGCTGTGGTGGTAATATAATCATAACAGACTAGGTAACAGCTGTCCGACAGAGCTGTGGTGGTAATAGAATCATAACAGACTAGGTAACAGCTGTCTGACAGAGCTGTGGTGGTAGTATAAGCATTTAGTATAAGCATTTATACGTATAAGTATAAGTATAAGTTTAAGCATTTAATGAATGGGTTAGGGCTAGGTGAATAACTATCCTTATCATTAGCCTGATTGTTGTACTGTACAATAACATACAGGCTATTACTACACTGTCGGAGCAAGAAGCACAACAGACTAGGTAACAGCTGACGCTACACCCGCAATAATATCTGCAAAACAAGTGTATGTGACCAACAGCATTTGATTTGATTTGAGTTTGAGATTCCAGGTGTTCGATCTCTGATTATTATCAGAACACTTCATCACCTCTAGACTGTAGGTGTCTGATCTCTGACTGTCTGACCACTACATCCATCACCTCTAGACTGTAGGTGTCTGATCTCTGACTGAACACTACATCACCTCTGACTGACTGCAGACTGCAGGTGTCTGATCTCTGACTGACTGATCACTACATCACCTCTTGACTGCAGGTGTCTGATCTCTGACTGCCTGACCACTACATCACCTCTAGACTGCAGGTGTCTGATCTCTCTGAACACTACATCTAGACTGCAGGTGTCTGACTGACTCTGACCACTACATCACCTCTAGACTGCAGGTGTCTGATCTCTGACTGAACACTACATCACCTCTAGACTGCAGGTGTCTGATCTCTGACTGATCCCTGACTGAACTACATCACCTCTAGACTGCAGGTGTCTGATCTGAACACTCTGACTGACTGAACACTACATCACCTCTAGACTGCAGGGTGTCTGATCTCTGACATCACCTCTGACTGCACACACTGAACACTACATCACCTCTAGACTGCAGGTGTCTGATCTCTGACTGAACACTACATCACCATCTAGACTCTGATCTCTGAGGTGTCTGATTTCTGAGGTGTCTGTCTGAACACTACATCACCTCTAGACTGCAGGTGTCTGATCTCTGACTGAACACTACATCACCTCTAGACTGCAGGTGTCTGATTTCTGACTGTCTGAACACTACATCACCTCTAGACTGCAGGTGTCTGATCTCTGACTGACTCCCTGAACACTACATCACCACAAGACTGCAGGTGTCTGATCTCTGACTGCCACTACATCACACTAGGTGTCTGATCACTGACCACTACATCACCTCTAGACTGCAGGTGTCTGATCTCTGACTGAACACTACATCACCTCTAGACTGCAGGTGTCTGATCTCTGACTGCCTGACCACTACATCACCTCTAGACTGCAGGTGTCTGATCTCTGACTGAACACTACATCACCTCTAGACTGCAGGTGTCTGTGTCTGATCTCTGACTGCCTGACCACTACATCACCTCTAGACTGCAGGTGTCTGATCTCTGACTGAACACTACATCACCTCTAGACTGCAGGTGTCTGATCTCTGACTGCCTGAACACTACATCACCTCTAGACTGCAGGTGTCTGATCTCTGACTGAACACTACATCACCTCTAGACTGCAGGTGTCTGATCTCTCTGAACACTACATCACCTGACTGATCTCTGACTGAACACTACATCACCTCTAGACTGCAGGTGTCTGATCTCTGACTGAACACTACATCACCTAGACTACTGATCACCTCACCTAGACTGCAGGTGTCTGATCTGACTGAACACTACACTGACTGCAGGTGTCTGATCTCTGACTGCCTCACCACTAGACTGCAGGTGTCTGATCTCTGACTGAACACTACTCACCTCTAGACTGCAGGTGACTGACTGCAGGGTGATCTCTCTGAACATACTCTCTAGACTGAGGTGTCTGATCTCTGACTGAACACTAATCACTAGACTCACTCTCTGACTGACTGCAGGTGTCTGATCTCTGACTGCCTGACCACTACATCACCTCTAGACTGCAGGTGTCTGATCTCTGACATCACCTCTAGACTGAACACTACATCACCTCTAGACTGCAGGTGTCTGATCTCTGACTGAACACTACATCACCTCTAGACTGCAGGTGTCTGATCTCTGACTGAACACTACATCACCTCTAGACTGCAGGTGTCTGATCTCTGACTGAACACTACATCACCTCTAGACTGCAGGTGTCTGATCTCTGACTGCAGGTGTCTGATCTCTGACTGAACACTACATCACCTCTAGACTGCAGGTGTCTGATCTCTCTCTGACCACTACATCACCTCTAGACACTGACATCACCTTTAGACTGCAGGTGTCTGATCTCTGACTGAACACTACATCACCTCTAGACTGCAGGTGTCTGATCTCTGACTGAACACTACATCACACTACATCACCTCACTAGACTGCAGGTGTCTGATCTCTGACTGAACACTACATCACCACTACATAGACTGCAGGTGTCTGATCTCTGCCTGACCACTACATCACCCTGACTGCAGGTGTCACTAGGTGTCTGACTGAACACTCATCACCTCTAGACTGCAGGTGTCTGATCTCTGACTGCCTGAACACTACATCACCTCTAGACTGCAGGTGTCTGATCTCTGACTGAACACTACATCACCTCTAGACTGCAGGTGTCTGATCTCTGACTGCCTGACCACTACATCACCTCTAGACTGCAGGTGGTGTCTGATCTAGACTGAGGTGTCTGATCTCTGACTGAACACTACATCACCTCTACTGATCTCTGACACACTACATCACCTCTAGACTGCAGGTGTCTGATCTCTGACTGAACACTACATCACCTAGACTGCAGGTGTCTGATCTCTGACACTACATCACCTCTAGACTGCAGGTGTCTGATCTCTGACTGACTGCACTGACATCACATCACCTCTAGACTGCAGGTGTGATCTCTGATCTCTGACTGAACACTACATCACCTCTTAGACTGCAGGTGTGATCTCTCTGATCATCTGACTGCTGACTGACCACTACATCACCTCTAGACTGCAGGTGTCTGATCTCTGACTGAACACTACATCACCACTAGACAGGTGTCTGATCTCTGACTGAACACTACATCACCTCTAGACTGCAGGTGTCTGATCTCTGACTGAACACACTACATCACCTCTAGACTGCAGGTGTCTGATCTCTCTGAACACTACATCACCTCTAGACTGCAGGTGTCTGGTGTCTGAACACTACATCATCACCTCTAGACACTGATCTCTCTGACTGACTGAACACTACATCACCTCTAGACTGCAGGTGGTGTCTGATCTCTGACTGCAGGTGTCTGACTGACTGAACACTACATCACCTCTAGACTGCAGGTGTCTGATCTCTGACTGAACACTACATCACCTCTAGACTGCAGGTGTCTGATCTCTGACTGTCTGACCATCTCTGACTGCAGGTCTGATCTCTGAACACTACATCACCTCTAGACTGCAGGTGTCTGATCTCTGACTGAACACTACATCACCTCTAGACTGCAGGTGTCTGATCTCTGACTGAACACTACATCACCTCTAGACTGCAGGTGTCTGATCTCTGACTGTCTGAACACTACATCACCTCTAGACTGCAGGTGTCTGATCTCTGACTGAACACTACATCACCTCTAGACTGCAGGTGTCTGATCTCTGACTGAACACTACTGAACACTACATCACCTCTAGACTGCAGGTGTCTGATCTCTGACTGTCTGACCACTACATCACCTCTAGACTGCAGGTGTCTGATCTCTGACTGAACACTACATCACCTCTAGACTGCAGGTGTCTGATCTCTGACTGTCTGAACACTACATCACCTCTAGACTGCAGGTGTCTGATCTCTGACTGAACACTACTCAACACTACATCACCTGACTGCCTGAACAGACTGCAGGTGTCTGATCTCTCTGAACACTACATCACCTCTAGACTGAACACTACATCACCTCTACATCACCTCTGAGGTGTCTGATCTCTGACTGAACACTACATCACCTCTAGACTGCAGGTGTCTGATCTCTGACTGAACACTACATCACCACTAGACTGAGGTGTCTGACTGACCAACACTACATCACCTCTGACTGCAGGTGTCTGATCTCTGACATTAGGTGTCTGATCATTGCTGTCTGAACACTACTCTCACCTCTAGACTGCAGGTGTCTGATCTCTGACTGACCACTACATCACTCTAGACACCTCTGACTGAACACTACATCACAGGTGTCTCTGACTGCCTGAGGTGTCTGATCTCTGACACTACATCACCTCTAGACTGCAGGTGTCTGATCTCTGACTGTCTGACCACTACATCACCTCTAGACTGCAGGTGTCTGATCTCTGACTGAACACTACATCACCTCTAGACTGCAGGTGTCTGATCTCTGACTGAACACTACATCACCTCTAGACTGCAGGTGTCTGATCTCTGACTCCCTGACACACTACATCACCTCTAGACTGTTGGTGTCTGTCTGACTGTCTGAATACTACATCACCTCTAGACTGCAGTGTGTCTGATCATCTGACTGAGGTGTCTGACTGAACACTACATCACCTCTAGATGGCAGGTGTCTGATCTCTGACATCACCTTTAGACTGCAGGTGTCTGACCACTACATCACCTTCAGGATGCAGGTGTCTGATCTCTGACTGAACACTACATCACCACTAGACTGTAGGTGTCTGATCTCTGACTGAACACTACATCACCTCTTGACTGCAGGTGTCTGATATCTGACTGCCTGACCACTACATCACCTCTAGACTGCAGGTGTCTGATCACCTCTAGACTGCAGGTGTCTGATCTCTGACTGAACACTACATCACCACTAGACTGTTGGTGTCTGATTTCTGACTGAACACTATATCACTACATTTTAGACTGCAGGTGTCTGATCTCTGACTGAACACTACATCACCAATAGACTGCAGGTGTCTGATCTCTGACTGCCTCACCACTACATCACCTCTAGACTGCAGGTGTCTGATCTCTGACTGTCTGACCACTACATCACCTCTAGACTGTAGGTGTCTGATCTCTGACTGAACACTACATTACCTGAACACTACTCTGACTGCCTGACCACTACATCACCTTTATACTGCAGGTGTCTGATCTCTGACTGAACACTACATCACCTCTGACTGCAGGTGTCTGATCTCTGACTGAACACTACATCACCACTAGACTGCAGGTGTCTGATCTCTGACTGAACACTACATCACCTCTTGACTGCAGGTGTCTGATCTCTGACTGCCTGACCACTACATCACCTTTAGACTGCAGGTGTCTGATCTCTGACTTTCTGACCACTACATCACCTCTACACTGCAGGTGTCTGATCTCTGACTGAACACTACATCACCTCTAGACTGCAGGTGTCTGATCTCTGACTCCCTGACCACTACATCACCTCTAGACTGCAGGTGTCTGATCTCTGACTGAACACTACATCACCTCTAGACTGCAGGTGTCTGATCTCTGACTGCCTGACCACTACATCACCTCTAGACTGCAGGTGTCTAATCTCTGACTCTGACTGAACACTACATCACCTCTAGACGGCAGGTGTCTGATCTCTGACTCCCTGACCACTACATCACCTTAGACTGCAGGTGTCTGATCTCTGACTGAACACTACATCACCTCTGACTGCAGGTGTCTGATCTCTGACTGCCTGACCACTACATCACCTCTAGACTGCAGGTGTCTGATCTCTGACTGAACACTACATCACCACTAGACTGCAGGTGTCTGATCTCTGACTGTCTGAACACCACATCACCTCTAGACTGCAGGTGTCTGATCTCTGACTGAACACTACATCACCTCTAGACTGTAGGTGACTGATATCTGACTGCCTGACCACTACATCACCTCTAGACTGCAGGTGTCTGGACTGTCTGAACACTACATCACCTCTAGACTGCAGGTGTCTGATCTCTGACTGAACACTACATCACCACTAGACTGTTGGTGTCTGATTCTGACTGAACACTACATCACTGAACACTATATCACTTTTAGACTGCAGGTGTCTGATCTCTGACTGAACACTACATCACCTCTAGACTGCAGGTGTCTGATCTCTGACTGTCTGACCACTACATCACCTCTAGACTGTAGGTGTCTGATCTCTGACTGAACACTACATCACCTCTCTGACTGCCTGACCACTACATCACCTTTATACTGCAGGTGTCTGATCTCTGACTGAACACTACATCACCTCTTGACTGCAGGTGTCTGATCTCTGACTGAACACTACATCACCACTAGACTGTAGGTGTCTGATCTCTGACTGAACACTACATCACCTCTTGACTGCAGGTGTCTGATCTCTGACTGCCTGACCACTACATCACCTTTAGACTGCAGGTGTCTGATCACCTCTGACAGGTGTCTGAACACATACATAGACTGTAGGTGTCCTCTGACTGCAGGTGTCTGATCTCTGACTGAACACTACATCACCACTAGACTGCAGGTGTCTGATCTCTGACTGAACACTACATCACCTCTAGACTGCAGGTGTCTGATCTCTGACTGAACACTACATCACCTCTAGACTGCAGGTGTCTGATCTCTGACTAAACACTACATCACCAATAGACTGCAGGTGTCTGATCTCTGACTCCCTGACCACTATGTCACCCCTAGACTGCAGGTGTCTGATCTCAGACTGAACACTACATCACCTCTAGACTGCAGGTGTCTGATCTCTGACTGAACACTATATCACCACTAGACTCTAGGTGTCTGATCTCTGACTGTCTGAATACTACATCACCTCTAGACTGCAGGTGTCTGATCTCTGACTGACTGACTGAACACTACATCACCTCTAGACTGCAGGTGTCTGATCTCAGACTGAACACTACATCACCTCTAGACTGCCAGGTGTCTGATCTCTGACTGAACACTATATCACCACTAGACTCTAGGTGTCTGATCTCTGACTGTCGGAATACTACATCACCTCTAGACGGCAGGTGTCTGATCTCTGACTCCCTGACCACTACATCACCTTTAGGATGCAGGTGTCTGATCTCTGACTGAACACTACATCACCTCTTGACTGCAGGTGTCTGATCTCTGACTGCCTGACAACTCCATCACCTCTAGACTGCAGGTGTCTGATCTCTGACTGAACACTACATCACCTCTTGACTGCAGGTGTCTGATCTCTGACTGCCTGACCACTAAATCACCTCTAGACTGCTGGTGTCTGATACCTGACTGAACACTACATCACCACTAGACTGTCGGTGTCTGATCTCTGACTGAACACTACATCACCTCTAGACTGCAGGCGTATGCCTTATGACTAACGTGACATGGTGTGATGACAGAAACATACAGGAACTCAAATCCTTCTGTTCACCTGATTTAGAATTCCTCACAATCAAATGTAGACCGCATTATCTACCAAGAGAATTCTCTTCGATTATAATCACAGCCGTATATATCCCCCAAAGCAGACACATCGATGGCTCTGAACGAACTTTATTTAACTCTCTGCAAACTGGAAACGATTTATCCGGAGGCTGCATTCATTGTAGCTGGGGATTTTAACAAGGCTAATCTGAAAACAAGACTCCCTAAATTTTATCAGCATATCGATTGCGCAACCAGGGGTGGAAAGACCCTGGATCATTGTTACTCTAACTTCCGCGACGCATATAAGGCCCTGCCCCGAACACCCCCTTTCGGAAAAGCTGACCACGACTCCATTTTGTTGATCCCTGCCTACAGGCAGAAACTAAAACAAGAGGCTCCCACGCTGAGGTCTGTCCAACGCTGGTCCGACCAAGCTGACTCCACACTCCAAGACTGCTTCCATCACGTGGACTGGGAGATGTTTCGATCTGACGTCAGACAACAACATTGACAATACGCTGATTCGGTGTGCGAGTTCATTAGAACGTGCGTTGAAGATGTCGTTCCCATAGCAACGATTAAAACATTCCCTAACCAGAAACCTTGGATTGATGGCAGCATTCGTGTGAAACTGAAGGCACGAACCACTGCTTTTAATCAGGGCAAGGTGTCTGGTAACATGACTGAATACAAACAGTGCAGCTATTCCCTCCGCAAGGCTATCAAACAAGCTAAGCGCCAGTACAGAGACAAAGTAGAATCTCAATTCAACGGCTCAGACACAAGAGGCATGTGGCAGGGTCTACAGTCAATCACGGACTACAGGAAGAAACCCAGCCCAGTCACGGACCAGGATGTCTTGCTCCCAGGCAGAATAAATAACTTTTTGCCCGCTTTGAGGACAATACAGTGCCACTGACACGGCCTGCAACGAAAACATGCGGTCTCTCCTTCACTGCAGCCGAAGTGAGTAAGACATTTAAACGTGTTAACCCTCGCAAGGCTGCAGGCCCAGACGGCATCCCCAGCCGCGCCTCAGAGCATGCGCAGACCAGCTGGCCGGTGTGTTTACGGACATATTCAATCAATCCCTATACCAGTCTGCTGTTCCCACATGCTTCAAGAGGGCCACCATTGTTCCTGTTCCAAAGAAAGCTAAGGTAACTGAGCTAAACGACTACCGCCCCATAGCACTCACATCCGTCATCATGAAGTGCTTTGAGAGACTAGTCAAGGACCATATCACCTCCACCCTACCTGACACCCTAGACCCACTCCAATTTGCTTACCGCCCAAATAGGTCCACAGACGATGCAATCTCAACCATACTGCACACTGCCCTAACCCATCTGGACAAGAGGAATACCTATGTGAGAATGCTGTTCATCGACTACAGCTCGGCATTCAACACCATAGTACCCTCCAAGCTCGTCATCAAGCTCGAGACCCTGGGTCTCGACCCCGCCCTGTGCAACTGGGTTCTGGACTTCCTGACGGGCCGCCCCCAGGTAGTGAGGGTAGGCAACAACATCTCCTCCCCGCTGATCCTCAACACTGGGGCCCCACAAGGGTGCGTTCTGAGCCCTCTCCTGTACTCCCTGTTCACCCACGACTGCATGGCCACGCACGCCTCCAACTCAATCATCAAGTTTGCGGACGACACAACAGTGGTAGGCTTGATTACCAACAACAACGAGACGGCCTACAGGGAGGAGGTGAGGGCCCTCGGAGTGTGGTGTCAGGAAAATAACCTCACACTCAACGTCAACAAAACTAAGGAGATGATTGTGGACTTCAGGAAACAGCAGAGGGAACACCCCCCCATCCACATCGATGGAACAGTAGTGGAGAGGGTAGCAAGTTTTAAGTTCCTCGGCATACACATCACAGACAAACTGAATTGGTCCACTCACACAGACAGCATCGTGAGGAAGGCGCAGCAGCGCCTCTTCAACCTCAGGAGGCTGAAGAAATTCTGGCTTGTCACCAAAAGCACTCACAAACTTCTACAGATGCACAATCGAGAGCATCCTGGCGGGCTGTATCACCGCCTGGTATGGCAACTGCACCGCCCTCAACCGTAAGGCTCTCCAGAGGGTAGTGAGGTCTGCACAACGCATCACCGGGGGCAAACTACCTGCCCTCCAGGACACCTACACCACCCGATGCTACAGGAAGGCCATAAAGATCATCAAGGACATCAACCACCCGAGCCACTGCCTGTTCACCCCGCTGTCATCCAGAAGGCGAGGTCAGTACAGGTGCATCAAAGCTGGGACCGAGAGACTGAAAAACAGCTTCTATCTCAAGGCCATCAGACTGTTAAACAGCCACCACTAACATTGAGTGGCTACTGCCAACACACTGTCAATGACACTGACTCTACTCCAGCCACTTTAATAATGGGAATTGATGGGAAATGATGTAAATATATCACTAGCCACTTTAAACAATGCCAACTTATATAATGTTACTTACCCTACATTATTCATCTCATATGCATACGTAGATACTGTACTCTATATCATCGACTGCATCCTTATGTAATACTTGTATCACTAGCCACTTTAACTATGCCACTTGGTTTACATACTCATCTCATATGTATATACTGTACTCGATATCATCTACTGTATCTTGCCTATGCTGCTCTGTATCATCACTCATTCATATATCCTTATGAACATATTCTTTATCCCCTTACACTGTGTATAAGACAGTAGTTTTTTGGGGAATTGTTAGTTAGATTACTTGTTCGTTATTACTGCATGGTCGGAACTAGAAGCACAAGCATTTCGCTACACTCGCATTAACATCTGCTAACCATGTGTATGTGACAAATAAAATTTGATTTGATTTGTCTGATCTCTGACTGAACACTACATCACCTCTAGACTGCAGGTGTCTGATATCTGACTGCCTGACCACTACATCACTTCTAGACTGTAGGTGTCTGATTTCTGACTGTCTGAACACTATATCACCTCTAGACTGCAGGTATCTGATCTCTGACTGTCTGAACACTACATCACCTTTAGATTGCAGGTGTCTGATTTCTGACTGAACACTACATCACTTTTAGACTGCAGGTGTCTGATCTCTGACTGCCTGACCACTACATCACCTTTAGATTGCAGGTGTCTGATCTCTGACTGAACACTACATCACCTCTTGACTGCAGGTGTCTGATCTCTGACTGAACACTACATCACCACTAGACTGTAGGTGTCTGATCTCTGACTGAACACTACATCACCTCTAGACTGCAGGTGTCTGATCTCTGACTGAGCACAACATCACCTCTAGACTGCAGGTGTCTGATCTCTGACTAAACTCTACATCACCAATAGACTGCAGGTGTCTGATCTCTGACTCCCTGACCACTATGTCACCCCTAGACTGCAGGTGTCTGATCTCTGACTGTCTGAACACTACATCACCTCTAGACTGCACGTGTCTGATCTCTGACTGACTGAACACTACATCACCTCTAGACTGTAGGTGTCTGATCTCAGACTGAACACTACATCACCTCTAGACTGCCAGGTGTCTGATCTCTGACTGAACACTATATCACAACTAGACTCTAGGTGTCTGATCTCTGACTGACTGACTGAACACTACATCACCTCTAGACGGCAGGTGTCTGATCTCTGACTCCCTGACCACTACATCACCTTTAGGATGCAGGTGTCTGATCTCTGACTGAACACTACATCGCCTCTTGACTGCAGGTGTCTGATCTCTGACTGCCTGACCACTAAATCACCTCTAGACTGCTGGTGTCTGATACCTGACTGAACACTACATCACCACTAGACTGTCGGTGTCTGATCTCTGACTGAACACTACATCACCTCTAGACTGCAGGTGTCTGATATCTGACTGCCTGACCACTACATCACTTCTAGACTGTAGGTGTCTGATTTCTGACTGTCTGAACACTATATCACCTCTAGACTGCAGGTATCTGATCTCTGACTGAACACTACATCACTTTTAGACTGTAGTTGTCTGATCTCTGACTGAACACTACATCACCTCTAGACTGTACGTGTCTTATCTCTGACTGTCTGAACACTACATCACCACGAGACTGTATGTGTCTGATCTCTGACTGAACACTACATCACCTCTAGACTGTAGGTGTCTGATCTCTGTCTGAACACTACATCACCTTTAGACAGTAGGTGTCTGATCTCTGACTGTCTGAACACTACATCACCTCTAGACTGCAGGTGTCTGATCTCTGACTGAACACTACATCACCTCTAGATCCCAGGTGTCTGATCTCTGACTGTCTGAACACTACATCACCTCTAGACTGTAGGTGTCTGATCTCTGACTGAACACTACATCACCTCTAGACTGCAGGTGTCTGATCTCTTACTGAACACTACATCACCTCTAGACTGCAGGTGTCTGATCTCTGACTGTCTGAACACTACATCACTTCTAGACTGTACGTGTCTTATCTCTGACTGTCTGAACACTACATCACCACGAGACTGTATGTGTCTGATCTCTGACTGAACACTACATCACCTCTAGACTGTAGGTGTCTGATCTCTGTCTGAACACTACATCACCTTTAGACAGTAGGTGTCTGATCTCTGACTGTCTGAACACTACATCACCTCTAGACTGCAGGTGTCTGATCTCTGACTGAACACTACATCACCTCTAGATCCCAGGTGTCTGATCTCTGACTGTCTGAACACTACATCACCTCTAGACTGCAGGTGTCTGATCTTCGACTGTCTGACCACTACTTCACCTCTAGACTGCAGGTGTCTGATCTTCGACTGTCTGACCACTACTTCACCTCTAGACTGTAGGTGTCTGATCTCTGACTTTCTCATTAGCTTCAGCTCAGTTTATCATGCTTATTATAATTCTTTATCTGTAATCAACCACCATTCTAACAGGTAATCATATTCATTGAGATAATCCAATAATCAGGCCAATAATTGTAACTTCTTCAACGTATCTTGCAGCAGTATGTATCTCCAGTATTAATTTGTGTGGAAGAAGAGCAGGATAATGTCTGTTGTAAATCCTGTAGAAGAGGAGCAGGATAATGTCTGTAGTAAAGCCTGTAAAAGAGGATCAGCATAATGTCAACAGTAAATTCTGTAGAAGAGGAGCAGGATCATTTCTAGGACACAGAAGCAACACTAGATGGCTGCAGATAATGGAAAACCAGCAAATGAAAAACACAGGGAGGGAGGGATGTAGGGAGAGCTACGCCAAGACTCACTGTACTATGTATCTAGCATTATCTTCGAAATCGCATCACAGGATATGTTTGGAAAGGGTGTTTATTTTATTATCATTATTTCCAAAATAATATCTAATGTAGTATGTTACATAGTGAAACATGGATATCTAATGTAGTATGTTACATAGTGAATGTAGTGAAACATGGATATCTAATGTAGTATGTTACATAGTGAATGTAGTGAAACATGGATATCTAATGTAGTATGTTATGTAGTGAAACATGGATATCTAATGTAGTATGTTATGTAGTGAAACATGGATATCTAATGTAGTATGTTACATAGTGAAACATGGATATCTAATGTAGTATGTTATGTAGTGAAACATGGATATCTAATGTAGTATGTTATGTAGTGAAACATGGATATCTAATGTAGTATGTTATGTAGTGAAACATGGATATCTAATGTAGTATGTTATGTAGTGAAACATGGATATCTAATGTAGTATGTTATGTAGTGAAACATGGATATCTAATGTAGTATGTTATGTAGTGAAACATGGATATCTAATGTAGTATGTTATGTAGTGAAACATGGATATCTAATGTAGTATGTTATGTAGTGAAACATGGATATCTAATGTAGTATGTTATGTAGTGAAACATGGATATCTAATGTAGTATGTTATGTAGTGAAACATGGATATCTAATGTAGTATGTTATGTAGTGAAACATGGATATCTAATGTAGTATGTTACATAGTGAATGTAGTGAAACATGGATATCTAATGTATTATGTTATGTAGTGAAACATGGATATCTAATGTAGTATGTTACGTAGTGAATGTAGTGAAACATGGATATCTAATGTAGTATGTTACATAGTGAATGTAGTGAAACATGGATATCTAATGTAGTATGTTACATAGTGAAACATGGATATCTAATGTAGTATGTTATGTAGTGAAACATGGATATCTAATGTAATATGTTATGTAGTGAAACATGGATATCTAATGTAGTATGTTATGTAGTGAAACATGGATATCTAATGTAGTATGTTATGTAGTGAACGTAGTGAAACATGGATATCTAATGTAGTATGTTATGTAGTGAAACATGGATATCTAATGTAGTATGTTGAAACATGGATATATGTGAATGTAGTGAAACATGGATATCTAATGTAGTATGTTATGTAGTGAAACATGGATATCTAATGTAGTATGTTATGTAGTGAAACATGGATATCTAATGTAGTATGTTATAGTGAAACATGGATATCTAATGTTATGTAGTGAAACATGGATATCTAATGTAGTATGTTATGTTAGTGAAACATGGATATCTAATGTAGTATGTTATGTAGTGAAACATGGATATCAATGTAGTATGTTATGTAGTGAAACATGGATATCTAATGTAATATGTTATGTAATGAATGTAGTGAAACATGGATATCTAATGTAATGTGTATGTTATGTAGTGAAACATGGATATCTAATGTAGTATGTTATGTAGTGAAACATGGATATCTAATGTAGTATGTTACAAAATGAAACATGGATATCTAATGTAGTATGTTACGTAGTGAAACATGGATATCTAATGTAGTATGTTACGTAGTGAAACATGGATATCTAATGTAGTATGTTATGTAGTGAAACATGGATATCTAATGTAGTATGTTATGTAGTGAAACATGGATATCTAATGTAGTATGTTATGTAGTGAAACATGGATATCTAATGTAGTATGTTATGTAGTGAAACATGGTAATGTAGTATGTTATGTAGTGAAACATGGATATCTAATGTAGTATGTTATGTAGTGAAACATGGATATCTAATGTAGTATGTTATGTAGTGAAACATGGATATCTAATGTAGTATGTTATGTAGTGAAACATGGATATCTAATGTAGTATGTTATGTAGTGAAACATGGATATCTAATGTAGATAGTGAAACATGGATATCTAATGTAGTATGTTATGTAGTGAAACATGGATATCTAATGTAGTATGTTATGTAGTGAAACATGGATATCTAATGTAGTATGTTATGTAGTGAAACATGGATATCTAATGTAGTATGTTATGTAGTGAAACATGGATATCTAATGTAGTATGTTATGTAGTGAAACATGGATATCTAAGTGTATGTTATGTAGTGAAACATGGATATCTAATGTAGTATGTTATGTAGTGAAACATGGATATCTAATGTAGTATGTTATGTAGTGAAACATGGATATCTAATGTAGTATGTTATGTAGTGAAACATGGATATGTAGTGAAACATGGATATCTAAAGTGAAACATGTTATGTATGTGTATGTTATGTAGTGAAACATGGATATCTAATGTAGTATGTTATGTAGTGAAACATGGATATCTAATGTAGTATGTAGTGAAACATGGATATCTGTAGTATGTTATAGTGAAACATGGATATCTAATGTAGTATGTTATGTAGTGAAACATGGATATCTAATGTAGTATGTTATGTAGTGAAACATGGATATCTAATGTAGTATGTTAGTAGTGAAACATGGATATCTAATGTAGTATGTTATGTAGTGAAACATGGATATCTAATGTAGTATGTTATGTAGTGAAACATGGATATCTAATGTAGTATGTTATGTAGTGAAACATGGATATCTAATGTAGTATGTTATGTAGTGAAACATGGATATCTAATGTAGTATGTTATGTAGTGAAACATGGATATCTAATGTAGTATGTTATGAAACATGGATAGTGAAACATGGATATCTAATGTAGTATGTTATGTAGTGAAACATGGATATCTAATGTAGTATGTTATGAAACATGTGTAGTATGTTATGTAGTGAAACATGGATATCTAATGTAGTATGTTATGTAGTGAAACATGGATATCTAATGTAGTATGTTATGTAGTGAAACATGGATATCTAATGTGTGAAACATGGATATCTAATGTAGTATGTTATGTAGTGAAACATGGATATCTAATGTAGTATGTTATGTAGTGAAACATGGATATCTAATGTAGTATGTTATGTAGTGAAACATGGATATCTAATGTAGTATGTAGTGAAACATGGATATCTAATGTAGTATGTTATGTAGTGAAACATGGATATCTAATGTAGTATGTTATGTAGTGAAACATGGATATCTAATGTAGTATGTTATGTAGTGAAACATAGTGAAACATGGATATCTAATGTAGTATGTTATGTAGTGAAACATGGATATCTAATGTAGTATGTAGTGAAACATGGATATCTAATGTAATATGTTATGTGAAACATGGATAAGTATGTATGTTATGTAGTGAAACATGGATATCTAATGTAGTATGTTATGTAGTGAAACATGGATATCTAATGTAGTATGTTATGTAGTGAAACATGGATATCTAATGTAGTATGTTATGTAGTGAAACATGGATATCTAATGTAGTATGTTATGTAGTGAAACATGGATATCTAATGTAGTATGTTATGTAGTGAAACATGGATATCTAATGTAGTATGTTATGTAGTGAAACATGGATATCTAATGTAGTATGTTATGTAGTGAAACATGGATATCTAATGTAGTATGTTATGTAGTGAAACATGGATATCTAATGTAGTATGTTATGTAGTGAAACATGGATATCTAATGTAGTATGTTATGTAGTGAATGTAGTGAAACATGGATATCTAATGTAGTATGTTATGTAGTGAAACATGGATATCTAATGTAGTATGTTATGTAGTGAAACATGGATATCTAATGTAGTATGTTATGTAGTGAAACATGGATATCTAATGTAATATGTTATGTAATGAATGTAGTGAAACATGGATATCTAATGTAGTATGTTATGTAGTGAAACATGGATATCTAATGTAGTATGTTATGTAGTGAAACATGGATATCTAAACATGTTATATGAAACATGGATATCTAATGTAGTATGTTATGTAGTGAAACATGGATATCTAATGTAGTATGTTATGTAGTGAAACATGGATATCTAATGTAGTATGTTATGTAGTGAAACATGGATATCTAATGTAGTATGTTATGTAGTGAAACATGGATATCTAATGTATGTAGTATGTAGTGAAACATGGATATCTAATGTAGTATGTTATGTAGTGAAACATGGATATCTAATGTAGTATGTTATGTAGTGAAACATGGATATCTAATGTAGTATGTATGTAGTGAAACATGGATATCTAATGTAGTATGTAGTGAATGTAGTGAAACATGGATATCTAATGTAGTATGTTATGTAGTGAAACATGGATATCTAATGTAGTATGTTATGTAGTGAAACATGGATATCTATCTAATGTATGTATGTTATGTAGTGAAACATGGATATCTAATGTAGTATGTTATGTAGTGAAACATGGATATCTAATGTAGTATGTTATGTAGTGAAACATGGATATCTAATGTAGTATGTTATGTAGTGAAACATGGATATCTAATGTAGTATGTTATAGTGAAACATGGATATCTAATGTAGTATGTTATGTAGTGAAACATGGATATCTAATGTAGTATGTTATGTAGTGAAACATGGATATCTAATGTAGTATGTTATGTAGTGAAACATGAAACATGGATATCTAATGTAGTATGTTACATAGTGAATGTAGTGAAACATGGATATCTAATGTGTATGTTATGTAAACATGGATATCTAATGTATGTTATGTAGTGAAACATGGATATCTAATGTAGTATGTAGTGAAACATGGATATCTAATGTAGTATGTTATGTAGTGAAACATGGATATCTAATGTAGTATGTTATGTAGTGAAACATGGATATCTAATGTAGTATGTTACATAGTGAAACATGGATATCTAATGTAGTATGTTATGTAGTGAATGTAGTGAAACATGGATATCTAATGTAGTATGTTACATAGTGAAACATGGATATCTAATGTAGTATGTTACGTAGTGAAACATGGATATCTAATGCAGTATGTTATGTAGTGAAACATGGATATCTAATGTAGTATGTTATGTAGTGAAACATGGATATCTAATGTAGTATGTTATGTAGTGAAACATGGATATCTAATGTAGTATGTTATGTAGTGAAACATGGATATCTAATGTAGTATGTTACATAGTGAAACATGGATATCTAATGTAGTATGTTACATAGTGAAACATGGATATCTAATGTAGTATGTTATGTAGTGAAACATGGATATCTAATGTAGTATGTTATGTAGTGAAACATGGATATCTAATGTAGTATGTTATGTAGTGAAACATGGATATCTAATGTAGTATGTTATGTAGTGAAACATGGATATCTAATGTAGTATGTTATGTAGTGAAACATGGATATCTAATGTAGTATGTTATGTAGTGAAACATGGATATCTAATGTAGTATGTTATGTAGTGAAACATGGATATCTAATGTAGTATGTTATGTAGTGAAACATGGATATCTAATGTAGTATGTTATGTAGTGAAACATGGATATCTAATGTAGTATGTTATGTAGTGAAACATGGATATCTAATGTAGTATGTTATGTAGTGAATGTAGTGAAACATGGATATCTAATGTAGTATGTTATGTAGTGAAACATGGATATCTAATGTAGTATGTTATGTAGTGAAACATGGATATCTAATGTAGTATGTTATGTAGTGAAACATGGATATCTAATGTAGTATGTTATGTAGTGAAACATGGATATCTAATGTAGTATGTTATGTAGTGAAACATGGATATCTAATGTAGTATGTTATGTAGTGAAACATGGATATCTAATGTAGTATGTTATGTAGTGAAACATGGATATCTAATGTAGTATGTTATGTAGTGAAACATGGATATCTAATGTAGTATGTTATGTAGTGAAACATGGATATCTAATGTAGTATGTTATGTAGTGAAACATGGAACATGGATATCTAATGTGAAACATGGATATCTAATGTAGTATGTTATGTAGTGAAACATGGATATCTAATGTAGTATGTTATGTAGTGAAACATGGATATCTAATGTAGTATGTTATGTAGTGAAACATGGATATCTAATGTAGTATGTTATGTAGTGAAACATGGATATCTAATGTAGTATGTTATGTAGTGAAACATGGATAGTGAAACATGGATATCTAATGTAGTATGTTATGTAGTGAAACATGGATATCTAATGTGTATGTTATGTAGTGAAACATGGATATCTAATGTAGTATGTTATGTAGTGAAACATGGATATCTAATCTAGTATGTTATGTATGAAACATGGATATCTAATGTATTATGTTATGTAGTGAAACATGGATATCTAATGTAGTATGTTATGAAACATGGATATCTAATGTGTAGTGAAACATGGATATCTAATGTAGTATGTTATGTAGTGAAACATGGATATCTAATGTAGTATGTTATGTAGTGAAACATGGATATCTAATGTAGTATGTTATGTAGTGAAACATGGATATCTAGTATGTTAGTATGTTATGTAGTGAAACATGGATATCTAATGTAGTATGTTATGTAGTGAAACATGGATATCTAATGTAGTATGTTATGTAGTGAAACATGGATATCTAATGTAGTATGTTATGTAGTGAAACATGGATATCTAATGTAGTATGTTATGTAGTGAAACATGGATATCTAATATGTATGTAGTGAAACATGATATCTAATGTGAATGTAGTGAAACATGGATATCTAATGTAGTATGTTATGTAGTGAAACATGGATATCTAATGTAGTATGTTATGTAGTGAAACATGGATATCTAATGTAGTATGTTATGTAGTGAAACATGGATATCTAATGTAGTATGTTATGTAGTGAAACATGGATATCTAATGTAGTATGTTATGTAGTGAAACATGGATATCTAATGTAGTATGTTATGTAGTGAAACATGGATATCTAATGTAGTATGTTATGTAGTGAAACATGGATATCTAATGTAGTATGTTATGTAGTGAAACATGGATATCTAATGTAGTATGTTATGTAGTGAAACATGGATATCTAATGTAGTATGTTATGTAGTGAAACATGGATATCTAATGTAATATGTTATGTAATGAATGTAGTGAAACATGGATATCTAATGTAGTATGTTATGTAGTGAAACATGGATATCTAATGTAGTATGTTATGTAGTGAAACATGGATATCTAATGTAGTATGTTATGTAGTGAAACATGGATATCTAATGTAGTATGTTATGTAGTGAAACATGGATATCTAATGTATTATGTTATGTAGTGAAACATGGATATCTAATGTAGTATGTTATGTAGTGAAACATGGATATCTAATGTAGTATGTTATGTAGTGAAACATGGATATCTAATGTAGTATGTTATGTAGTGAAACATGGATATCTAATGTAGTATGTTATGTAGTGAAACATGGATATCTAATGTAGTATGTTATGTAGTGAAACATGGATATCTACATGGATATAATATGTTATGTAGTGAAACATGGATATCTAATGTAGTATGTTATGTTGAAACATGGATATCTAATGTAGTATGTTATGTAGTGAAACATGGATATCTAATGTAGTATGTTATGTAGTGAAACATGGATATCTAATGTAGTATGTTATGTAGTGAAACATGGATATCTAATGTAGTATGTTATGTAGTGAAACATGGATATCTAATGTAGTATGTTATGTAGTGAAACATGGATATCTAATGTAGTATGTTATGTAGTGAAACATGGATATCTAATGTAGTATGTTATGTAGTGAAACATGGATATCTAATGTAGTATGTTATGTAGTGAAACATGGATATCTAATGTAGTATGTTATGTAGTGAAACATGGATATCTAATGTAGTATGTTATGTAGTGAAACATGGATATCTAATGTAGTATGTTATGTAGTGAAACATGGATATCTAATGTAGTATGTTATGTAGTGAAACATGGATATCTAATGTAGTATGTTATGTAGTGAAACATGGATATCTAATGTAGTATGTTACATAGTGAATGTAGTGAAACATGGATATCTAATGTAGTATGTTATGTAGTGAAACATGGATATCTAATGTAGTATGTTATGTAGTGAAACATGGATATCTATGTTATGTAGTGAAACATGGATATCTATGTTATGTAGTGAAACATGGATATCTAATGTAGTATGTTATGTAGTGAAACATGGATATCTAATGTAGTATGTTATGTAGTGAAACATGGATATCTAATGTAGTATGTTATGTAGTGAAACATGGATATCTAATGTAGTATGTTTAGTGAAAATGTAGTGAAACATGGATATCTAATGTAGTATGTTATGTAGTGAAACATGGATATCTAATGTAGTATGTTATGTAGTGAAACATGGATATCTAATGTATGTATGTTATGTAGTGAAACATGGATATCTAATGTAGTATGTTATGTAGTGAAACATGGATATCTAATGTAGTGAAACATGGATATGTTATGTAGTGAAACATGGATATCTAATGTATGTTATGTTATGTAGTGAAACATGGATATCTAATGTATGTTATGTAGTGAAACATGTAGTGAAACATGGATATCTAATGTAGTATGTTATGTAGTGAAACATGGATATCTAATGTATTATGTTATAGTGAAACATGGATATCTAATGTAGTATGTTATGTAGTGAAACATGGATATCTAATGTATTATGTTATGTGAAACATGGATATCTGAAACATGGATATCTAATGTAATATGTTATG
Organism: Oncorhynchus tshawytscha; assembly: GCF_018296145.1. Lineage (NCBI taxonomy): Eukaryota > Metazoa > Chordata > Actinopteri > Salmoniformes > Salmonidae > Oncorhynchus > Oncorhynchus tshawytscha. Next base: position 197,105 of record NW_024609508.1, read on the forward strand.
TAGTGAAACATGGATATCTAATGTAGTATGTTATGTAGTGAAACATGGATATCTAATGTAGTATGTTATGTAGTGAAACATGGATATCTAATGTAGTATGTTATGTAGTGAAACATGGATATCTAATGTAGTATGTTATGTAGTGAAACATGGATATCTAATGTAGTATGTTATGTAGTGAAACATGGATATCTAATGTAGTATGTTATGTAGTGAAACATGGATATCTAATGTAGTATGTTACATAGTGAATGTAGTGAAACATGGATATCTAATGTAGTATGTTATGTAGTGAAACATGGATATCTAATGTAGTATGTTATGTAGTGAAACATGGATATCTAATGTAGTATGTTATGTAGTGAAACATGGATATCTAATGTAGTATGTTATGTAGTGAAACATGGATATCTAAT